>NW_026453655.1:300000-535004 GCF_943734755.1 Anopheles moucheti
CGAACCAACTAGCGTATCGCGCCCCGCGCCCCGCGCCCGAAAAAAAAAAAAACACGTCCCGCGCCCGACAAACACAACCGTGTACCCGCGAAACCACGCTGCCAGTAACCTGACGTGTGAAAATGAATCCGGAAACCAAATCAACGAGCCAAGAGGACACCCAAAATGCGACGAAAAATCCGGAAAATACATTGACTAAGGATGAAGTTTCTCCGCAGCTACAGTTGCTAAAGATAAACTATCCACCATTCGACGGCGATGACGTGGATGTATGGTTTGTCTGCCTCGAAGCAGCGTTTGAAGTGAACGGCATAAAAGCAGACAAAACTAAATTCAACGCTCTAATAGTAGCACTTGGCACTCGAGCGAAGCATGTATATTCGACCATTTCTCGTTGTGCTGAAATGACAACCCAGACCCGATACTCCACACTGAAAACCGACGTCGTGGCTCATTTCCACCCATCTGAAACAAAGCGCATTTCCACCCTGTTAGAAGGAGTAACTTTGGGTGATCAAAAACCTAGTTCGCTCCTCACACAGATGCGACGTACTGGTGGAGTAGGATGCAGTGACAAAATCCTGGCCAATATTTGGATGCGAGCATTACCATCGACAGTTCGTTCTATTCTTGCAGCCATGTCCACGGCTACCTTAGACGAACAAGCCCAGGTTGCCGATAAGATCATGGAAGCCCCCCGAAACGAAATAGATTCCGTACAAGTTACATCACCTATCCAACATCAAACATCACTGGAATCGCAAATCGCCGCCTTAAGCAAGAAATTTGATCATCTACTAAGAGAGCAGCATCGGCGCACATGGAATCGACGAAACAGTCATCCGGGGAGACACAACGGAAATTATCGCAGCCAGTCTCGAGAGCGTGATTATTTCATCTGTTACTACCATCGCCGCTATGGTAGTGCAGCAAAGAAGTGTGAGAATCATCAAAATCCAGAAAAAAAGTGCCAATTCACTTCGGTTCCAAAAAACTAAGTGGTGTGCAGCCTAGCTGCACTAAACTTGAACAGGTAAACCGTATTCATATTTTGGACCAAGCTTCACACCAAAACTTCCTGATTGACACAGGTGCAGACGTTTCCGTTATTCCGCCAACACTAAAGGAACGCGATAATCCTTCATCAGAACATCTTTTCGCAGCAAACGGAACAAAAATAGCAACGTTCGGCACAAAACGTCTTACACTCAAAATTGGCCTGCGTCGTCCGTTCACCTGGTTATTCACCATAGCAGATGTAAAATCACCCATCATCGGAGCTGATTTTTTAAGCCACCACGATCTGTTGGTAGATATACGACGAAACAAAATCATCGATAACACCACACGATTAGAGATATCAAACATCAGCAGCGTTTCCGAGCCAGTCATCAAATCGTATGATTCGACATCACCATTTGCGGAAATATTAAGTGAGTACAAAGACATCACCATGCTTAATATCAATCGCAAACAAACAAGTGCAAAAACTGTTCACCAAATTATTACTACTGGCCAACCTGTTTTCTGTCGTCCACGTCGTTTACCCATTGATAAGCTGGAAGCAGCGAAAGCTGAATTTAGATTCTTAATGGAACAAGGAATCTGCCAAGCTTCCAAAAGTTCTTGGGCCAGTCCTCTACACCTGGTCAAGAAGGCTGATGGAACATTTCGTCCTTGCGGCGATTACAGGAGCTTAAACGCTATAACAGTTCCAGATCGATACCCAATACCTCATATCCAGGACTTTTCAAACATTCTCCACAACAAGACAATATTCTCGTGCATCGATCTACAACGCGCTTATCACCAGATTCCGGTCGCACCAGAAGATATTCCAAAAACCGCTATCACCACACCATTCGGATTGTTCGAATTTAAATTCATGACGTTCGGACTCCGAAATGCAGGTCAGACACTTCAGCGACATCTTCACGACATTTTAGGCGATCTAGATTTTGTTTTCCCTTACGTCGACGACTTGTGCATCGCTTCTAGCAGCATTGAACAGCACAAAGAACATCTTCGTAAGGTTTTTCAACGTTTAAAGGAAAATGAACTAGCCATCAACGCAGCTAAATGTCAAATCGGACTTAATGAAGTAATATTTCTCGGACATTTGATTACTGCTGAAGGAATCAAACCATCAAAAAGGAAGGTAGAAGCCATATTAAATTTCCCACAGCCAACAACAGCCAGACAGTTAAAACGATTCCTGGGAACCATAAACTTCTATCGTCGCTTCATACCGCACGCAGCGAAGAACCAACAAATCCTCCAAAACATGATGCAAGGAAATGTTCGCAACGACAATACACCATTGACATGGGACGAAGATACAACAAAAGCTTTCCACCAATGCAAGCAAGATTTAGCTAGTGCAACTCTACTCGCTCACCCCTGTGCGGATGCCAAATTAGCGTTGGAAGTAGACGCATCTGGCAACGCAATCGGAGCTGTATTGCACCAAATTTGGAAAAATGAACGTCAACCACTAGCGTACTTCTCTCGTAAGCTAAGCGCAAGCAAACAGAAAGCCAGCACTTACGATCGAGAACTTCTCGCAATATACGAAGCTGTGAAATACTTCAAAGATCATCTCGACGGTCGTGAGTTTTGCATCTTTACCGATCATAAACCATTAGTTACAGCTTTCCAACAACGTCCGGAACGTGCAAGTCCAACTCAACAACGTCACTTAAGCTTCATCAGCGAATACACCACGGACATCAGACACATTTCCGGAGCAAAAAATCAAGTAGCAGACATGTTAAGCCGTTTAGAATCCATCGATAATCAGCCAATAGATTTCGAAGACCTAGCAGTAAAGCAACGAACAGATCCAGAGTTACAACATCTTTTGACAGACCCGAACACATCGCTTTGCTTAAAGACATTCCAAACGCATCTAACATCGACACCAATTTTCTGCGACATATCCACCCAGAAAATCAGACCCTTCATTCCAAAAGAGTTTCGCAGGCAGATCATATCAAAGTTTCATGGTGCATCTCATCCTGGCATTCGATCGACAACAAAACTCGTATCCGACTCATACGTATGGCCAGCAATACGGCGTGATTGCAAACATTTTGTAATGCACTGTATTCCATGTCAAAAGTCGAAGATAATACGTCACAACAGATCACCGATCGAACACATAGCCATGCCAGACAATAGGTTCACACACATTCATATGGACATTATTGGACCTATGCCACCATCTGAGGGAAATCAATATTGTCTTACCATAATAGACAAGTTTACCAGATGGCCCGAGGCTATGCCAATTCCAAATATCACTGCCGAAACAGTAGCAAAAGCGTTTGTCAACGGTTGGATCGCCAGATTTGGCGTACCAAGCAAGCTAACAACAGACTTAGGCAGACAATTCGAATCCGAACTCTTCAAAGAACTTCTCTATCTTCTTGGAATAAACCATCTGCGTACTACACCGTACCATCCTCAAGCAAATGGACATGTAGAACGCATGCATCGCCAGCTCAAAACAGCTTTGAAATGTCACAACACCCCCAGTTGGACATCAGCATTACCAATAGTATTACTCGGAATGCGAACTTCATGCAAAGACGACATAGGAGCATCTGCAGCTGAATTAACCTACGGTACATCGCTTAGACTACCAGGGGAATTCTTTGCCACCAACGAAAACTCCAGCACCAAGCCAACAACAGATTTCGTTGAAAATCTAAAAAAGACAATGGCAAAGCTTAAGCCAACTTCCACCTCCCATCATTCTACACAGCGACCTTTTGTCCAAAAATCATTGGAAACCTGCACACATGTCTTTATTCGAACCGGAGCCATCAAACCGCCTTTAACTCCACCCTACGATGGACCCTACCGCGTCATTCGGCGAAAAAAGAAATATTTCATAGTAGACATCAACGGAAAAAGTTCATCCATATCCATCGACCGTCTTAAAGCAGCATTCGTACATAACGAACAACAGCAAGATATTCCTGGTAAACCTTCACTGGAACCTCGCACTACATCCTCAGGACGACACGTGAGGATCCCACTCAGGTTCTTAAAAACATAGGGGAGAGTATTGTGGCGAACCGGCCACAACTCCCAGACGCATCAGCACATAGAGAACAAGAGAGGACAATAGCACATAGAGAACAGTCGCAATCCCCAACAACGACAGCAATTCCTGGAATACAGTTCCCCGTCCTTACAAGCGCAACTGCGCAAGCAGTTGCACTGAAAACAATGCAAGGGATTGTATTCACGGATACAACACACATACAGACCGTGCAGCGTTAGCAGTCTGCACAACTCAGTCTGGATCCAACAGCCAACGTGAAAAGGTCTGCTCCTTCGGTTACGAGTTTAATAATAGTTTATAATAAAGATCAAGAAAATATTTGTCGGCCACAGCATTGGCCACATAACTAACAGTTTTTGTATGAAAACACACTTCTGGTGGAACTTCATATCAACGAACAAAGTTCGAATCGGATGGACAAAGTTAGTTGTAATTAACAGTTTTTGTATGAAAACACACTTCTAGTGGAACTTCATATTAACGAACAAAGTTCGAATCGGATGGACAAAGTTAGTTGTAATTAACAGTTTTTGTATGAAAACACACTTCTGGTGGAACTTCATATGAAAGAACAAAGTTCGAATCGGATGGACAAAGTTAGTTGTAATTAACAGTTTTTGTATGAAAACACACTTCTGGTGGAACTTCATATCAACGAACAAAGTTTGAATCGGATGGACAAAGTTAGTTGTAATTAACAGTTTTTGTATGAAAACACACTTCTGGTGGAACTTCATATGAAAGAACAAAGTTCGAATCGGATGAACAAAGTTAGTTGTAATTAACAGTTTTTGTATGAAAACTCACTTCTGGTGGAACTTCATATCAACGAACAAAGTTCGAATCGGATGGACAAAGTTAGTTGTAATTAACAGTTTTTGTATGAAAACACACTTCTAGTGGAACTTCATATTAACGAACAAAGTTCGAATCGGATGGACAAAGTTAGTTGTAATTAACAGTTTTTGTATGAAAACACACTTCTGGTGGAACTTCATATGAAAGAACAAAGTTCGAATCGGATGGACAAAGTTAGTTGTAATTAACAGTTTTTGTATGAAAACACACTTCTGGTGGAACTTCATATCAACGAACAAAGTTTGAATCGGATGGACAAAGTTAGTTGTAATTAACAGTTTTTGTATGAAAACACACTTCTGGTGGAACTTCATATGAAAGAACAAAGTTCGAATCGGATGAACAAAGTTAGTTGTAATTAACAGTTTTTGTATGAAAACTCACTTCTGGTGGAACTTCATATCAACGAACAAAGTTTGAATCGGATGGACAAAGTTAGTTGTAATTAACAGTTTTTGTATGAAAACACACTTCTAGTGGAACTTCATATCAACGAACAAAGTTCGTTTTTAATGGACAAAGTTAGATGTAACAAACAGTTTTTGTATGAAAACACACTTCTGGTGGAACTTCATATCAACGAACAAAGTTCGAATCGGATGGACAAAGTTAGTTGTAATTAACAGTTTTTGTATGAAAACACACTTCTGGTGGAACTTCATATAAACGAACAAAGTTTGAATCGGATGGACAAAGTTAGTTGTAATTAACAGTTTTTTATGAAAACACACTTCTGGTGGAACTTCATATCAACGAACAAAGTTCGAATCGGATGCACAAAGTTAGTTGTAATTAACAGTTTTTGTATGAAAACACACTTCTGGTGGAACTTCATATGAAAGAACAAAGTTCGAATCGGATGAACAAAGTTAGTTGTAATTAACAGTTTTTGTATGAAAACTCACTTCTGGTGGAACTTCATATCAACGAACAAAGTTCGAATCGGATGGACAAAGTTAGTTGTAATTAACAGTTTTTTTATGAAAACACACTTCTGGTGGAACTTCATATCAACGAACAAAGTTCGAATCGGATGGACAAAGTTAGTTGTAATTAACAGTTTTTGTATGAAAACACACTTCTGGTGGAACTTCATATGAAAGAACAAAGTTCGAATCGGATGGACAAAGTTAGTTGTAATTAACAGTTTTTGTATGAAAACTCACTTCTGGTGGAACTTCATATCAACGAACAAAGTTTGTTTTGGATGGACAAAGTTAGTTGTAATTAACAGTTTTTTCATGAAAACACACTTCTGGTGGAACTTCATATGAAAGAACAAAGTTCGAATCGGATGGACAAAGTTAGTTGTAATTAACAGTTTTGGTATGAAAACACACTTCTGGTGGAACTTCATATCAACGAACAAAGTTCGAATCGGATGGACAAAGTTAGTTGTAATTAACAGTTTTTGTATGAAAACACACTTCTGGTGGAACTTCATATGAAAGAACAAAGTTCGAATCGGATGGACAAAGTTATTTGTAATTAACAGTTTTTGTATGAAAACACACTTCTGGTGGAACTTCATATCAACGAACAAAGTTCGAATCGGATGCACAAAGTTAGTTGTAATTAACAGTTTTTGTATGAAAACACACTTCTGGTGGAACTTCATATGAAAGAACAAAGTTCGAATCGGATGAACAAAGTTAGTTGTAATTAACAGTTTTTGTATGAAAACTCACTTCTGGTGGAACTTCATATCAACGAACAAAGTTCGAATCGGATGGACAAAGTTAGTTGTAATTAACAGTTTTTTTATGAAAACACACTTCTGGTGGAACTTCATATCAACGAACAAAGTTCGAATCGGATGGACAAAGTTAGTTGTAATTAACAGTTTTTGTATGAAAACACACTTCTGGTGGAACTTCATATAAACGAACAAAGTTTGAATCGGATGGACAAAGTTAGATGTAATAAACAGTTTTTGTATGAAAACACACTTCTGGTGGAACTTCATATCAACGAACAAAGTTCGAATCGGATGGACAAAGTTAGTTGTAATTAACAGTTTTTGTATGAAAACACACTTCTGGTGGAACTTCATATGAAAGAACAAAGTTCGAATCGGATGGACAAAGTTAGTTGTAATTAACAGTTTTTGTATGAAAACACACTTCTAGTGGAACTTCATATCAAAGAACAAAGTTCGTTTTGGATGGACAAAGTTAGTTGTAATTAACAGTTTTTGTATGAAAACACACTTCTGGTGGAACTTCATATCAACGAACAAAGTTCGAATCGGATGGACAAAGTTAGTTGTAATTAACAGTTTTTGTATGAAAACACACTTCTAGTGGAACTTCATATCAACGAACAAAGTTTGAATCGGATGGACAAAGTTAGTTGTAATTAACAGTTTTTGTATGAAAACACACTTCTAGTGGAACTTCATATGAAAGAACAAAGTTCGAATCGGATGGACAAAGTTAGTTGTAGTTAACAGTTTTGGTATGAAAACTCACTTCTAGTGGAACTTCAAATCAACGAACAAAGTTCGTTTTGGATGGACAAAGTTAGATGTAATAAACAGTTTTTGTATGAAAACACACTTCTGGTGGAACTTCATATCAACGAACAAAGTTCGAATCGGATGGACAAAGTTAGTTGTAATTAACAGTTTTTGTATGAAAACACACTTCTGGTGGAACTTCATATCAACGAACAAAGTTTGAATCGGATGGACAAAGTTAGTTGTAATAAACAGTTTTTGTATGAAAACACACTTCTAGTGGAACTTCATATGAAAGAACAAAGTTCGTTTTGGATGGACAAAGTTAGTTGTAATTAACAGTTTTTGTATGAAAACACACTTCTAGTGGAATTTCATATTAACGAACAAAGTTCGTTTTGGATGAACAAAGTTAGTTGTAATTAACAGTTTTTGTATGAAAACACACTTCTGGTGGAACTTCATATTAACGAACAAACTTCAATTTGGATGGACAAAGTTAGTTGTAATTAACAGTTTTTGTATGAAAACACACTTCTGATGGAACTTCATATGAAAGAACAAAGTTCGAATCGGATGGACAAAGTTAGTTGTAATTAACAGTTTTTGTATGAAAACACACTTCTGGTGGAACTTCATATCAACGAACAAAGTTTGAATCGGATGGACAAAGTTAGTTGTAATTAACAGTTTTTGTATGAAAACACACTTCTGGTGGAACTTCATATGAAAGAACAAAGTTCGAATCGGATGAACAAAGTTAGTTGTAATTAACAGTTTTTGTATGAAAACTCACTTCTGGTGGAACTTCATATCAACGAACAAAGTTCGAATCGGATGGACAAAGTTAGTTGTAATTAACAGTTTTTGTATGAAAACACACTTCTGGTGGAACTTCATATCAACGAACAAAGTTCGAATCGGATGGACAAAGTTAGTTGTAATTAACAGTTTTTGTATGAAAACACACTTCTGGTGGAACTTCATATGAAAGAACAAAGTTCGAATCGGATGGACAAAGTTAGTTGTAATTAACAGTTTTTGTATGAAAACACACTTCTGGTGGAACTTCATATGAAAGAACAAAGTTCGAATCGGATGGACAAAGTTAGTTGTAATTAACAGTTTTTGTATGAAAACACACTTCTGGTGGAACTTCATATCAACGAACAAAGTTTGAATCGGATGGACAAAGTTAGTTGTAATTAACAGTTTTTGTATGAAAACACACTTCTAGTGGAACTTCATATCAACGAACAAAGTTCGTTTTTAATGGACAAAGTTAGATGTAACAAACAGTTTTTGTATGAAAACACACTTCTGGTGGAACTTCATATCAACGAACAAAGTTCGAATCGGATGGACAAAGTTAGTTGTAATTAACAGTTTTTGTATGAAAACACACTTCTGGTGGAACTTCATATAAACGAACAAAGTTTAAATCGGATGGACAAAGTTAGTTGTAATTAACAGTTTTTTATGAAAACACACTTCTGGTGGAACTTCATATCAACGAACAAAGTTCGAATCGGATGCACAAAGTTAGTTGTAATTAACAGTTTTTGTATGAAAACACACTTCTGGTGGAACTTCATATGAAAGAACAAAGTTCGAATCGGATGAACAAAGTTAGTTGTAATTAACAGTTTTTGTATGAAAACTCACTTCTGGTGGAACTTCATATCAACGAACAAAGTTCGAATCGGATGGACAAAGTTAGTTGTAATTAACAGTTTTTTTATGAAAACACACTTCTGGTGGAACTTCATATCAACGAACAAAGTTCGAATCGGATGGACAAAGTTAGTTGTAATTAACAGTTTTTGTATGAAAACACACTTCTGGTGGAACTTCATATGAAAGAACAAAGTTCGAATCGGATGGACAAAGTTAGTTGTAATTAACAGTTTTTGTATGAAAACTCACTTCTGGTGGAACTTCATATCAACGAACAAAGTTTGTTTTGGATGGACAAAGTTAGTTGTAATTAACAGTTTTTTCATGAAAACACACTTCTGGTGGAACTTCATATGAAAGAACAAAGTTCGAATCGGATGGACAAAGTTAGTTGTAATTAACAGTTTTGGTATGAAAACTCACTTCTGGTGGAACTTCATATCAACGAACAAAGTTCGAATCGGATGGACAAAGTTAGTTGTAATTAACAGTTTTTGTATGAAAACACACTTCTGGTGGAACTTCATATGAAAGAACAAAGTTCGAATCGGATGGACAAAGTTATTTGTAATTAACAGTTTTTGTATGAAAACACACTTCTGGTGGAACTTCATATCAACGAACAAAGTTCGAATCGGATGCACAAAGTTAGTTGTAATTAACAGTTTTTGTATGAAAACACACTTCTGGTGGAACTTCATATGAAAGAACAAAGTTCGAATCGGATGAACAAAGTTAGTTGTAATTAACAGTTTTTTTATGAAAACACACTTCTGGTGGAACTTCATATCAACGAACAAAGTTCGAATCGGATGGACAAAGTTAGTTGTAATTAACAGTTTTTGTATGAAAACACACTTCTGGTGGAACTTCATATAAACGAACAAAGTTTGAATCGGATGGACAAAGTTAGTTGTAATTAACAGTTTTGGTATGAAAACACACTTCTGGTGGAACTTCATATCAACGAACAAAGTTCGAATCGGATGGACAAAGTTAGTTGTAATTAACAGTTTTTGTATGAAAACTCACTTCTAGTGGAACTTCAAATCAACGAACAAAGTTCGAATCGGATGGACAAAGTTAGTTGTAATTAACAGTTTTTGTATGAAAACTCACTTCTGGTGGAACTTCATATCAACGAACAAAGTTTGTTTTGGATGGACAAAGTTAGTTGTAATTAACAGTTTTTGCATGAAAACACACTTCTGGTGGAACTTCATATGAAAGAACAAAGTTCGAATCGGATGGACAAAGTTAGTTGTAATTAACAGTTTTGGTATGAAAACACACTTCTGGTGGAACTTCATATCAACGAACAAAGTTCGAATCGGATGGACAAAGTTAGTTGTAATTAACAGTTTTTGTATGAAAACTCACTTCTAGTGGAACTTCATATGAAAGATTAAAGTTCGTTTTGGATGGACAAAGTTAGTTGTAATTAACAGTTTTTGTATGAAAACACACTTCTGGTGGAAATTCATATGAAAGAACAAAGTTCGAATCGGATGGACAAAGTTAGTTGTAATTAACAGTTTTTGTATGAAAACACACTTCTAGTGGAACCTCATATGTAAAAATAAAGTTCGTTTTGGATGGACAAAGTTAGTTGTAATTAACAGTTTTTGTATGAAAACACACTTCCAGTGGAACTTCATATCAACGAACAAAGTTCGAATCGGATGGACAAAGTTAGTTGTTATTAACAGTTTTTGTATGAAAACACACTTCTGATGGAACTTCATATGAAAGAACAAAGTTCGAATCGGATGGACAAAGTTAGTTGTAATTAACAGTTTTTGTATGAAAACACACTTCTAGTGGAACTTCATATCAACGAACAAAGTTCGTTTTTAATGGACAAAGTTAGATGTAACTAACAGTTTTTGTATGAAAACACACTTCTGGTGGAACTTCATATCAACGAACAAAGTTCGAATCGGATGGACAAAGTTAGTTGTAATTAACAGTTTTTGTATGAAAACACACTTCTGGTGGAACTTCATATCAACGAACAAAGTTCGAATCGGATGGACAAAGTTAGTTGTAATTAACAGTTTTTGTATGAAAACACACTTCTAGTGGAACTTCATATCAAAGAACAAAGTTCGTTTTGGATGGACAAAGTTAGTTGTAATTAACAGTTTTTGTATGAAAACACACTTCTGGTGGAACTTCATATCAACGAACAAAGTTCGAATCGGATGGACAAAGTTAGTTGTAATTAACAGTTTTTGTATGAAAACACACTTCTAGTGGAACTTCATATCAACGAACAAAGTTTGAATCGGATGGACAAAGTTAGTTGTAATTAACAGTTTTTGTATGAAAACACACTTCTAGTGGAACTTCATATGAAAGAACAAAGTTCGAATCGGATGGACAAAGTTAGTTGTAGTTAACAGTTTTGGTATGAAAACTCACTACTAGTGGAACTTCAAATCAACGAACAAAGTTCGTTTTGGATGGACAAAGTTAGATGTAATAAACAGTTTTTGTATGAAAACACACTTCTGGTGGAACTTCATATCAACGAACAAAGTTCGAATCGGATGGACAAAGTTAGTTGTAATTAACAGTTTTTGTATGAAAACACACTTCTGGTGGAACTTCATATCAACGAACAAAGTTTGAATCGGATGGACAAAGTTAGTTGTAATAAACAGTTTTTGTATGAAAACACACTTCTAGTGGAACTTCATATGAAAGAACAAAGTTCGTTTTGGATGGACAAAGTTAGTTGTAATTAACAGTTTTTGTATGAAAACACACTTCTAGTGGAACTTCATATCAACGAACAAAGTTTGAATCGGATGGACAAAGTTAGTTGTAATTAACAGTTTTTGTATGAAAACACACTTCTGGTGGAACTTCATATGAAAGAACAAAGTTCGAATCGGATGGACAAAGTTAGATGTAATTAACAGTTTTTGTATGAAAACACACTTCTAGTGGAACTTCATATGAAAGAACAAAGTTCGTTTTGGATGGACAAAGTTAGTTGTAATTAACAGTTTTTGTATGAAAACACACTTCTAGTGGAATTTCATATTAACGAACAAACTTCAATTTGGATGGACAAAGTTAGTTGTAATTAACAGTTTTTGTATGAAAACACACTTCTGGTGGAAATTCATATGAAAGAACAAAGTTCGAATCGGATGGACAAAGTTAGTTGTAATTAACAGTTTTTGTATGAAAACACACTTCTAGTGGAACCTCATATGAAAAAACAAAGTTCGTTTTGGATGGACAAAGTTAGTTGTAATTAACAGTTTTTGTATGAAAACACACTTCCAGTGGAACTTCATATCAACGAACAAAGTTCGTTTTGGATGGACAAAGTTAGTTGTAATTAACAGTTTTTGTATGAAAACACACTTCTGATGGAACTTCATATGAAAGAACAAAGTTCGAATCGGATGGACAAAGTTAGTTGTAATTAACAGTTTTTGTATGAAAACACACTTCTGGTGGAACTTCATATCAACGAACAAAGTTCGAATCGGATGGACAAAGTTAGTTGTACTTAACAGTTTTTGTATGAAAAGACACTTCTGGTGGAACTTCATATGAAAGAACAAAGTTCGAATCGGATGGACAAAGTTAGTTGTAATTAACAGTTTTTGTATGAAAACACACTTCTAGTGGAACCTCATATGAAAAAACAAAGTTCGTTTTGGATGGACAAAGTTAGTTGTAATTAACAGTTTTTGTATGAAAACTCACTTCTGGTGGAACTTCATATCAACGAACAAAGTTTGTTTTGGATGGACAAAGTTTGTTGTAATTAACAGTTTTTGCATGAAAACTCACTTCTGGTGGAACTTCATATGAAAGAACAAAGTTCGAATCGGATGGACAAAGTTAGTTGTAATTAACAGTTTTTGTATGAAAACACACTTCTGGTGGAACTTCATATCAACGAACAAAGTTCGTTTTGGATGGACAAAGTTAGTTGTAATTAACAGTTTTTGTATGAAAACACACTTCTGGTGGAACTTCATATCAACGAACAAAGTTCGAATCGGATGGACAAAGTTAGTTGTAATTAACAGTTTTTGTATGTAATAAAAATAAAAGAAACACCACGATCAGGATCACACAGAGCGGATCTACCTCAACCTCTTTATTCGCCAAGCTCCTGTAAGCGACTCTCTCTTCGAACCGCTCTCCCCTCTATTTATATGTTTACATCCGCTCTCTTTTCTCTTTTCGTCCTCGACACTCACACCACACGGCTTCTCCTGACTACCACTTTCGTCCCGAAAGAGCTCACTCTTCCTCGTTTTCTAACTGGTAGATTTTCATGTGACTAGCCGCAGTAGTTGTTGTATTGGGCCCTTCACCTGTTATTTTCTGCACCCTATAACGATCATTAGACATACTATCTAAAACCTTATATGGACCTATGAACTTGGTGGCACATTTTTGCCCTGGGTTGAACTGTGTTCTTTGTATTAATACGATATCTCCGTTTCGATATTTACGTGCCCTTCTTGCTCTCAAATCATAAGTCCTTTTTTGTTCTACCTGAGCCTTTTCAATGCATGCTCTTGCTTCTGATCTAATAGCATTGCGTTCTTCATTAAACCGTGCCAAGCGAATTTCTTCCATTAGCTCTGATATTTGTAAATCATGTGTGTTTCGCATTTTGACTCCAAACATAGCCTCAAATGGCGTTATTTTTGTGCTTTGATGCATGTTACCGTTGATCCATTTTTGTACAGTGCCAATATGCTTATACCACTTCCGAGGGTCATTCACACTAATCTTCGTTAACATTGTCAAAATTACCTGATTCGTTCTCTCTACCTGTCCGTTCCCACGCGGGATACCTGTTACAATCTCGACATGCTCAATATTTTCATCTTGACAGTATTGCTTGAAACTATTTGAGGTGAAAGCACTTCCCTTGTCACTAACAATTCTTCTCGGATTCCCAAAGAACTCACTTTGATTTCTTAGACGCTGAATCACCTCTTGAGCTGCTGTAGTCTTCGTTGGATAGATCCAAACATACTTAGCAAATGCGTCGACCACAACAAATAAATATTTGTATAGTTTATCTGTTGCCTCTATTGGTCCAACATGATCAACATGGTAGGTATCGAAAGGAACGTCTCCTTTTGCTATCGGATTTAATAATCCATCGCGCTTGCCTCGTTTTCGTTCTGCTAACAAACAAGTTACACAACATTCTACTTTTTTCTTGATTTTCTCAGTTAGGTTTGGGATGTAGTAGTTCTGACTAATAACATCCTCTAATTTACTTACACCAAAATGACCATTCTCATGAGCTTTCCTGATGATTTCGCCCTGCATATCACTAGGTACCACGATCACCTCTCGTCCGTTAACCAATTTCATCAATAACTCTCCGTTCATCCAATAGTCGTCATACGATTGCGTCTTCACCAATTCACGGATAGCTCGAATGCGGTCATCTCTCTGCTGCGCGGTAATCATCATCTCGATAAGCGGGTCACTGGTCACTACCATCACCGGTGCTCTGCTTAATGCATCGACGTGTCTCATTGCCGTACCTGGCCGATGCACTATGGTGTAATCGTATTCCTCGATTAGACTTTTCACGGTATCGTAATAGCGAGGTGGTACATCGATATCACCTTCCGAGGAATCAATTGTCATTACAATGTTTTCTTTTTTTGGTACTATCTTCACGCCTTCTGTGGTCACAATAGCACCAAAATGTTCCAGCGACGCTCTTCCCAAAATTGCTTCATAAGGCATGGTCTGATCTGGGACGACATGAAACGTTAGACCCTCACACCCAACACCATCGATCGTCATGTTGACGATCACTGTTCCATATGCTTTTGTTGTCATTCCCCCGAAACCGGTAAGAACCATCGTGGTTGGCAAGAGTTTTGGAGACCCAATTCTTAGATACGCCTGGATCGACAGTAGATTTGGAAGACAACCGCTGTCGAACAGAGCATTGAATTCAATATTCTCGATAGCGATAACAATAGTGCTATCTTTCTGCGCACCCTCTAGATTAACGTTCGAGTTTTCGTTTCTTACATTTCGCTTCCCACACTCTTTCGCTAAGTGCCCGAACGTGCCGCACACGAAACATTTCAGACCCCTTTTCTCCGTATTTCTTTTGTCCTTACATTCAGACGCCCGATGCCCCACAATACCGCATTGGAAGCATTTCGGTCCTTTGTCTTTGGTTGGGCACTCGGCCAGCTTGTGTTCGATACTACCACAATTGAAACAATGATGCTTTTCTGTAGCTCTAAAAGACTTATTCGATTGTTTCTTCCTATCGTCTGCCTTTTTGTTGGCTCTTTCCATGTAATCCAGCTTGCTTTTCAACGTGTCCAGATCCTTTGCTTCGTATAATGACGCGCGTTCCCTTGCGTCTGCGGTCGCTCCGTCCGCAATATACTCACACAAACTCACTTCATCCAACTTCACGGCCTGAGCAATTCGCTGCATTGCGTATGTATATTCAAGCATAGTTTCCTTTTCCTTCTTTCGTCTGGCCGCTAACTCTCTGTGCACGTCACTTGCACGCACTATTTTTCCAAATTCTCGAATCAGCGCATCGCGCAACATGGTATAAGACTTTATTTCAAACTGCGTTTGAATAAAGCTGCGCGCGGTCCCCGTTAATTTTTTTCGACACATGACGAATTTCTGATCATCTGTCCACTTGACCATTTTCGCTATGTCCTCAAACTCGCGAATCCATAACTTCACGTCCTTCTTTACATCGTCCCCATACGCATCTATAGCTTCTTCAACATCACGAAACGAGTATACGCGCTTATCATCTCTCGTTTCCACGCACTGTTCCGCTTTCATGATCGGTATGTTGATTTTATCATCGCTTTCCGTGTCCTCAAACACTGTCACGTTTGCTTCCTCTTTGGCGTCGTGCTCAACAATGATCTTGGCCAGTTCCTCTTTAGTACCGGTCGTAGACAATCCACGCGATTCGCATTGTTTTACGAGCCCGGTGCGAGTAAAGTCACTCACCAATTCCGCGATCTTTTCTGTAGGATCCATGATGTGTCTCTTATGTTCCACTACTGCGTATAACTGGCCACAATCTAGCCAAACAAAACTACGCCACACTTTCGCCGAAATTCCGAAACTGCTGTTTCACAACTTTACAACAATTGCACAACAATTTGTGAAATAGTTCAACTACACAACAACGTCTCTACAACTTGTTCAACAACTTAACACACTTTGCAACTTAACCACGATGATGTACTTGAACCAAATCACATCCCAATTACTTCCAAATCACATCCAAATCATATCCAAATCATATCCAAATCATCCAAATCATATCCCGGTTGAGCCCCCATGTAATAAAAATAAAAGAAACACCACGATCAGGATCACACAGAGCGGATCTACCTCAACCTCTTTATTCGCCAAGCTCCTGTAAGCGACTCTCTCTTCGAACCGCTCTCCCCTCTATTTATATGTTTACATCCGCTCTCTTTTCTCTTTTCGTCCTCGACACTCACACCACATGTATGAAAACACACTTCTAGTGGAACTTCATATGAAAAAACAAAGTTCGAATCGGATGGACAAAGTTAGTTGTAATTAACAGTTTTTGTATGAAAACACACTTCTAGTGGAACTTCATATCAACGAACAAAGTTCGTTTTGGATGGATAAAGTAAGTTGTAATTAACAGTTTTTGTATGAAAACTCACTTCTAGTGGAACTTCATAGGAAAGAACAAAGTTCGTTTTGGATGGACAAAGTTAGTTGTAATTAACAGTTTTTGTATGAAAACACACTTCTAGTGGAACTTCATATGAAAGAACAAAGTTCGTTTTGGATGGATAAAGATAGTTGTAATTAACAGTTTTTGAATGAAAACTCACTTTTAGTGGAACTTCATATGAAAGAACAAAGTTCGAATCGGATGGACAAAGTTAGATGTAATTAACAGTTTTTGTATGAAAACACACTTCTAGTGGAACTTCATATGAAAGAACAAAGTTCGTTTTGGATGGACAAAGTTAGTTGTAATTAACAGTTTTTGTATGAAAACACACTTCTAGTGGAATTTCATATTAACGAACAAAGTTCGTTTTGGATGGACAAAGTTAGTTGTAATTAACAGTTTTTGTATGAAAACACACTTCTGGTGGAAATTCATATGAAAGAACAAAGTTCGAATCGGATGGACAAAGTTAGTTGTAATTAACAGTTTTTGTATGAAAACACACTTCTAGTGGAACCTCATATGAAAAAACAAAGTTCGTTTTGGATGGACAAAGTTAGTTGTAATTAACAGTTTTTGTATGAAAACACACTTCCAGTGGAACTTCATATCAACGAACAAAGTTCGTTTTGGATGGACAAAGTTAGTTGTAATTAACAGTTTTTGTATGAAAACACACTTCTGATGGAACTTCATATGAAAGAACAAAGTTCGAATCGGATGGACAAAGTTAGTTGTAATTAACAGTTTTTGTATGAAAACACACTTCTGGTGGAACTTCATATCAACGAACAAAGTTCGAATCGGATGGACAAAGTTAGTTGTACTTAACAGTTTTTGTATGAAAACACACTTCTAGTGGAACTTCATATCAACGAACAAAGTTCGTTTTTAATGGACAAAGTTAGATGTAACAAACAGTTTTTGTATGAAAACACACTTCTGGTGGAACTTCATATCAACGAACAAAGTTCGAATCGGATGGACAAAGTTAGTTGTAATTAACAGTTTTTGTATGAAAACACACTTCTGGTGGAACTTCATATCAACGAACAAAGTTTGAATCGGATGGACAAAGTTAGTTGTAATTAACAGTTTTTTATGAAAACACACTTCTGGTGGAACTTCATATCAACGAACAAAGTTCGAATCGGATGCACAAAGTTAGTTGTAATTAACAGTTTTTGTATGAAAACACACTTCTGGTGGAACTTCATATGAAAGAACAAAGTTCGAATCGGATGAACAAAGTTAGTTGTAATTAACAGTTTTTGTATGAAAACTTACTTCTGGTGGAACTTCATATCAACGAACAAAGTTCGAATCGGATGGACAAAGTTAGTTGTAATTAACAGTTTTTTTATGAAAACACACTTCTGGTGGAACTTCATATCAACGAACAAAGTTCGAATCGGATGGACAAAGTTAGTTGTAATTAACAGTTTTTGTATGAAAACACACTTCTGGTGGAACTTCATATGAAAGAACAAAGTTCGAATCGGATGGACAAAGTTAGTTGTAATTAACAGTTTTTGTATGAAAACTCACTTCTGGTGGACCTTCATATCAACGAACAAAGTTTGTTTTGGATGGACAAAGTTAGTTGTAATTAACAGTTTTTGCATGAAAACACACTTCTGGTGGAACTTCATATGAAAGAACAAAGTTCGAATCGGATGGACAAAGTTAGTTGTAATTAACAGTTTTGGTATGAAAACACACTTCTGGTGGAACTTCATATCAACGAACAAAGTTCGAATCGGATGGACAAAGTTAGTTGTAATTAACAGTTTTTGTATGAAAACACACTTCTGGTGGAACTTCATATGAAAGAACAAAGTTCGAATCGGATGGACAAAGTTATTTGTAATTAACAGTTTTTGTACGAAAACACACTTCTGGTGGAACTTCATATCAACGAACAAAGTTCGTTTTGAATGGATAAAGTCAGTTGTAATTAACAGTTTTTGTATGAAATTTCACTTCTAGTGGAACTTCATATGAAAGAACAAAGTTCGAATCGGATGGACAAAGTTAGTTGTAATTAACAGTTTTTGTATGAAAACTCACTTCTGGTGGAACTTCATATCAACGAACAAAGTTTGTTTTGGATGGACAAAGTTAGTTGTAATTAACAGTTTTTGCATGAAAACACACTTCTGGTGGAACTTCATATGAAAGAACAAAGTTCGAATCGGATGGACAAAGTTAGTTGTAATTAACAGTTTTGGTATGAAAACACACTTCTGGTGGAACTTCATATCAACGAACAAAGTTCGAATCGGATGGACAAAGTTAGTTGTAATTAACAGTTTTTGTATGAAAAGACACTTCTGGTGGAACTTCATATGAAAGAACAAAGTTCGAATCGGATGGACAAAGTTAGTTGTAATTAACAGTTTTTGTATGAAAACTCACTTCTGGTGGAACTTCATATCAACGAACAAAGTTTGTTTTGGATGGACAAAGTTAGTTGTAATTAACAGTTTTTGCATGAAAACACACTTCTGGTGGAACTTCATATGAAAGAACAAAGTTCGAATCGGATGGACAAAGTTAGTTGTAATTAACAGTTTTTGTATGAAAACTCACTTCTGGTGGAACTTCATATCAACGAACAAAGTTTGTTTTGGATGGACAAAGTTAGTTGTAATTAACAGTTTTTGTATGAAAACACACTTCTGGTGGAACTTCATATCAACGAACAAAGTTCGAATCGGATGGACAAAGTTAGTTGTAATTAACAGTTTTTGTATGAAAACACACTTCTAGTGGAACTTCATATGAAAAAACAAAGTTCGAATCGGATGGACAAAGTTAGTTGTAATTAACAGTTTTTGTATGAAAACACACTTCTAGTGGAACTTCATATCAACGAACAAAGTTCGTTTTGGATGGATAAAGTAAGTTGTAATTAACAGTTTTTGTATGAAAACTCACTTCTAGTGGAACTTCATATGAAAGAACAAAGTTCGTTTTGGATGGACAAAGTTAGTTGTAATTAACAGTTTTTGTATGAAAACACACTTCTAGTGGAACTTCATATGAAAGAACAAAGTTCGTTTTGGATGGATAAAGATAGTTGTAATTAACAGTTTTTGTATGAAAACTCACTTTTAGTGGAACTTCATATGAAAGAACAAAGTTCGAATCGGATGGACAAAGTTAGTTGTGATTAACAGTTTTTGTATGAAAACTCACTTCTAGTGGAACTTCATATCAACGAACAAAGTTCGTTTTGAATGGATAAAGTTAGTTGTAATTAACAGTTTTTGTATGAAAACTCACTTCTAGTGGAACTTCATATGAAAGAACAAAGTTTGAATCGGATGGACAAAGTTAGTTGTAATTAACAGTTTTTTTATGAAAACACACTTCTGGTGGAACTTCATATCAACGAACAAAGTTCGTTTTGGATGGACAAAGTTAGTTGTAATTAACAGTTTTTGTATGAAAACACACTTCTGGTGGAACTTCATATCAACGAACAAAGTTCGAAACGGATGGACAAAGTTAGTTGTAATTAACAGTTTTTGTATGAAAACTCACTTCTAGTGGAACTTCATATGAAAGATTAAAGTTCGTTTTGGATGGACAAAGTTAGTTGTAATTAACAGTTTTTGTATGAAAACACACTTCTGGTGGAACTTCATATCAACGAACAAAGTTCGAATCGGATGGACAAAGTTAGTTGTAATTAACAGTTTTTGTATGAAAACACACTTCTAGTGGAACTTCATATGAAAGAACGAAGTTCGTTTTGGATGGACAAAGTTAGTTGTAATTAACAGTTTTTGTATGAAAACACACTTCTAGTGGAACTTCATATGAAAGAACAAAGTTCGTTTTGGATGGATAAAGATAGTTGTAATTAACAGTTTTTGTATGAAAACTCACTTTTAGTGGAACTTCATATGAAAGAACAAAGTTCGAATCGGATGGACAAAGTTAGTTGTGATTAACAGTTTTTGTATGAAAACTCACTTCTAGTGGAACTTCATATCAACGAACAAAGTTCGTTTTGAATGGATAAAGTTAGTTGTAATTAACAGTTTTTGTATGAAAACTCACTTCTAGTGGAACTTCATATGAAAGAACAAAGTTTGAATCGGATGGACAAAGTTAGTTGTAATTAACAGTTTTTTTATGAAAACACACTTCTGGTGGAACTTCATATCAACGAACAAAGTTCGTTTTGGATGGACAAAGTTAGTTGTAATTAACAGTTTTTGTATGAAAACACACTTCTAGTGGAACTTCATATGAAAGAACAAAGTTCGTTTTGGATGGACAAAGTTAGTTGTAATTAACAGTTTTTGTATGAAAACACACTTCTAGTGGAATTTCATATTAACGAACAAACTTCAATTTGGATGGACAAAGTTAGTTGTAATTAACAGTTTTTGTATGAAAACACACTTCTGGTGGAAATTCATATGAAAGAACAAAGTTCGAATCGGATGGACAAAGTTAGTTGTAATTAACAGTTTTTGTATGAAAACACACTTCTAGTGGAACCTCATATGAAAAAACAAAGTTCGTTTTGGATGGACAAAGTTAGTTGTAATTAACAGTTTTTGTATGAAAACACACTTCCAGTGGAACTTCATATCAACGAACAAAGTTCGTTTTTGATGGACAAAGTTAGTTGTAATTAACAGTTTTTGTATGAAAACACACTTCTGATGGAACTTCATATGAAAGAACAAAGTTCGAATCGGATGGACAAAGTTAGTTGTAATTAACAGTTTTTGTATGAAAACACACTTCTGGTGGAACTTCATATCAACGAACAAAGTTCGAATCGGATGGACAAAGTTAGTTGTACTTAACAGTTTTTGTATGAAAACACACTTCTAGTGGAACTTCATATCAACGAACAAAGTTCGTTTTTAATGGACAAAGTTAGATGTAACAAACAGTTTTTGTATGAAAACACACTTCTGGTGGAACTTCATATCAACGAACAAAGTTCGAATCGGATGGACAAAGTTAGTTGTAATTAACAGTTTTTGTATGAAAACACACTTCTGGTGGAACTTCATATCAACGAACAAAGTTTGAATCGGATGGACAAAGTTAGTTGTAATTAACAGTTTTTTATGAAAACACACTTCTGGTGGAACTTCATATCAACGAACAAAGTTCGAATCGGATGCACAAAGTTAGTTGTAATTAACAGTTTTTGTATGAAAACACACTTCTGGTGGAACTTCATATGAAAGAACAAAGTTCGAATCGGATGAACAAAGTTAGTTGTAATTAACAGTTTTGGTATGAAAACACACTTCTGGTGGAACTTCATATCAACGAACAAAGTTCGAATCGGATGGACAAAGTTAGTTGTAATTAACAGTTTTTGTATGAAAAGACACTTCTGGTGGAACTTCATATGAAAGAACAAAGTTCGAATCGGATGGACAAAGTTAGTTGTAATTAACAGTTTTTGTATGAAAACTCACTTCTGGTGGAACTTCATATCAACGAACAAAGTTTGTTTTGGATGGACAAAGTTAGTTGTAATTAACAGTTTTTGCATGAAAACTCACTTCTGGTGGAACTTCATATGAAAGAACAAAGTTCGAATCGGATGGACAAAGTTAGTTGTAATTAACAGTTTTTGTATGAAAACACACTTCTGGTGGAACTTCATATCAACGAACAAAGTTCGTTTTGGATGGACAAAGTTAGTTGTAATTAACAGTTTTTGTATGAAAACACACTTCTGGTGGAACTTCATATCAACGAACAAAGTTCGAATCGGATGGACAAAGTTAGTTGTAATTAACAGTTTTTGTATGAAAACACACTTCTAGTGGAACTTCATATGAAAAAACAAAGTTCGAATCGGATGGACAAAGTTAGTTGTAATTAACAGTTTTTGTATGAAAACACACTTCTAGTGGAACTTCATATCAACGAACAAAGTTCGTTTTGGATGGATAAAGTAAGTTGTAATTAACAGTTTTTGTATGAAAACTCACTTCTAGTGGAACTTCATATGAAAGAACAAAGTTTGTTTTGGATGGACAAAGTTAGTTGTAATTAACAGTTTTTGCATGAAAACTCACTTCTGGTGGAACTTCATATGAAAGAACAAAGTTCGAATCGGATGGATAAAGTAAGTTGTAATTAACAGTTTTTGTATGAAAACACACTTCTGGTGGAACTTCATATCAACGAACAAAGTTCGTTTTGGATGGACAAAGTTAGTTGTAATTAACAGTTTTTGTATGAAAACACACTTCTGGTGGAACTTCATATCAACGAACAAAGTTCGAATCGGATGGACAAAGTTAGTTGTAATTAACAGTTTTTGTATGAAAACACACTTCTAGTGGAACTTCATATGAAAAAACAAAGTTCGAATCGGATGGACAAAGTTAGTTGTAATTAACAGTTTTTGTATGAAAACACACTTCTAGTGGAACTTCATATCAACGAACAAAGTTCGTTTTGGATGGATAAAGTAAGTTGTAATTAACAGTTTTTGTATGAAAACTCACTTCTAGTGGAACTTCATATGAAAGAACAAAGTTTGTTTTGGATGGATAAAGTTAGTTGTAATTAACAGTTTTTGTATGAAAACTCACTTCTGGTGGAACTTCATATCAACGAACAAAGTTTGTTTTGGATGGACAAAGTTAGTTGTAATTAACAGTTTTTGCATGAAAACACACTTCTGGTGGAACTTCATATCAACGAACAAAGTTTGTTTTGGATGGACAAAGTTAGTTGTAATTAACAGTTTTTGCATGAAAACTCACTTCTGGTGGAACTTCATATGAAAGAACAAAGTTCGAATCGGATGGATAAAGTAAGTTGTAATTAACAGTTTTTGTATGAAAACACACTTCTGGTGGAACTTCATATCAACGAACAAAGTTCGTTTTGGATGGACAAAGTTAGTTGTAATTAACAGTTTTTGTATGAAAACACACTTCTGGTGGAACTTCATATCAACGAACAAAGTTCGAATCGGATGGACAAAGTTAGTTGTAATTAACAGTTTTTGTATGAAAACACACTTCTAGTGGAACTTCATATGAAAAAACAAAGTTCGAATCGGATGGACAAAGTTAGTTGTAATTAACAGTTTTTGTATGAAAACACACTTCTAGTGGAACTTCATATCAACGAACAAAGTTCGTTTTGGATGGATAAAGTAAGTTGTAATTAACAGTTTTTGTATGAAAACTCACTTCTAGTGGAACTTCATATGAAAGAACAAAGTTTGTTTTGGATGGATAAAGTTAGTTGTAATTAACAGTTTTTGTATGAAAACTCACTTCTGGTGGAACTTCATATCAACGAACAAAGTTTGTTTTGGATGGACAAAGTTAGTTGTAATTAACAGTTTTTGCATGAAAACACACTTCTGGTGGAACTTCATATGAAAGAACAAAGTTCGAATCGGATGGACAAAGTTAGTTGTAATTAACAGTTTTGGTATGAAAACACACTTCTGGTGGAACTTCATATCAACGAACAAAGTTCGAATCGGATGGACAAAGTTAGTTGTAATTAACAGTTTTTGTATGAAAAGTCACTTCTGGTGGAACTTCATATGAAAGAACAAAGTTCGAATCGGATGGACAAAGTTAGTTGTAATTAACAGTTTTTGTATGAAAACTCACTTCTGGTGGAACTTCATATCAACGAACAAAGTTTGTTTTGGATGGACAAAGTTAGTTGTAATTAACAGTTTTTGCATGAAAACTCACTTCTGGTGGAACTTCATATGAAAGAACAAAGTTCGAATCGGATGGACAAAGTTAGTTGTAATTAACAGTTTTTGTATGAAAACACACTTCTGGTGGAACTTCATATCAACGAACAAAGTTCGTTTTGGATGGACAAAGTTAGTTGTAATTAACAGTTTTTGTATGAAAACACACTTCTGGTGGAACTTCATATCAACGAACAAAGTTCGAATCGGATGGACAAAGTTAGTTGTAATTAACAGTTTTTGTATGAAAACACACTTCTAGTGGAACTTCATATGAAAAAACAAAGTTCGAATCGGATGGACAAAGTTAGTTGTAATTAACAGTTTTTGTATGAAAACACACTTCTAGTGGAACTTCATATCAACGAACAAAGTTCGTTTTGGATGGATAAAGTAAGTTGTAATTAACAGTTTTTGTATGAAAACTCACTTCTAGTGGAACTTCATATGAAAGAACAAAGTTCGTTTTGGATGGACAAAGTTAGTTGTAATTAACAGTTTTGGTATGAAAACACACTTCTGGTGGAACTTCATATCAACGAACAAAGTTCGAATCGGATGGACAAAGTTAGTTGTAATTAACAGTTTTTGTATGAAAAGACACTTCTGGTGGAACTTCATATGAAAGAACAAAGTTCGAATCGGATGGACAAAGTTAGTTGTAATTAACAGTTTTTGTATGAAAACTCACTTCTGGTGGAACTTCATATCAACGAACAAAGTTTGTTTTGGATGGACAAAGTTAGTTGTAATTAACAGTTTTTGCATGAAAACTCACTTCTGGTGGAACTTCATATGAAAGAACAAAGTTCGAATCGGATGGACAAAGTTAGTTGTAATTAACAGTTTTTGTATGAAAACACACTTCTGGTGGAACTTCATATCAACGAACAAAGTTCGTTTTGGATGGACAAAGTTAGTTGTAATTAACAGTTTTTGTATGAAAACACACTTCTGGTGGAACTTCATATCAACGAACAAAGTTCGAATCGGATGGACAAAGTTAGTTGTAATTAACAGTTTTTGTATGAAAACACACTTCTAGTGGAACTTCATATGAAAAAACAAAGTTCGAATCGGATGGACAAAGTTAGTTGTAATTAACAGTTTTTGTATGAAAACACACTTCTAGTGGAACTTCATATCAACGAACAAAGTTCGTTTTGGATGGATAAAGTAAGTTGTAATTAACAGTTTTTGTATGAAAACTCACTTCTAGTGGAACTTCATATGAAAGAACAAAGTTCGTTTTGGATGGACAAAGTTAGTTGTAATTAACAGTTTTTGTATGAAAACACACTTCTAGTGGAACTTCATATGAAAGAACAAAGTTCGTTTTGGATGGATAAAGATAGTTGTAATTAACAGTTTTTGTATGAAAACTCACTTTTAGTGGAACTTCATATGAAAGAACAAAGTTCGAATCGGATGGACAAAGTTAGTTGTGATTAACAGTTTTTGTATGAAAACTCACTTCTGGTGGAACTTCATATCAACGAACAAAGTTTGAATCGGATGGACAAAGTTAGTTGTAATTAACAGTTTTGGTATGAAAACACACTTCTGGTGGAACTTCATATCAACGAACAAAGTTCGTTTTGGATGGACAAAGTTAGTTGTAATTAACAGTTTTTGTATGAAAACTCACTTCTAGTGGAACTTCATATCAACGAACAAAGTTCGTTTTGGATGGACAAAGTTAGTTGTAATTAACAGTTTTAGTATGAAAACACACTTCTGGTGGAACTTCATATCAACGAACAAAGTTTGAATCGGATGGACAAAGTTAGTTGTAATTAACAGTTTTTTATGAAAACACACTTCTGGTGGAACTTCATATCAACGAACAAAGTTCGAATCGGATGCACAAAGTTAGTTGTAATTAACAGTTTTTGTATGAAAACACACTTCTGGTGGAACTTCATATGAAAGAACAAAGTTCGAATCGGATGAACAAAGTTAGTTGTAATTAACAGTTTTTGTATGAAAACTTACTTCTGGTGGAACTTCATATCAACGAACAAAGTTCGAATCGGATGGACAAAGTTAGTTGTAGTTAACAGTTTTTGTATGAAAACACACTTCTGGTGGAACTTCATATGAAAGAACAAAGTTCGAATCGGATGGACAAAGTTATTTGTAATTAACAGTTTTTGTACGAAAACACACTTCTGGTGGAACTTCATATCAACGAACAAAGTTCGTTTTGAATGGATAAAGTTAGTTGTAATTAACAGTTTTTGTATGAAAACACACTTCTGGTGGAACTTCATATGAAAGAACAAAGTTCGAATCGGATGGACAAAGTTAGTTGTAATTAACAGTTTTTGTATGAAAACTCACTTCTGGTGGAACTCCATATCAACGAACAAAGTTTGTTTTGGATGGACAAAGTTAGTTGTAATTAACAGTTTTTGCATGAAAACACACTTCTGGTGGAACTTCATATCAACGAACAAAGTTCGAATCGGATGGACAAAGTTAGTTGTAATTAACAGTTTTTGTATGAAAACACACTTCTGGTGGAACTTCATATGAAAGAACAAAGTTCGAATCGGATGGACAAAGTTAGTTGTAATTAACAGTTTTTGTATGAAAACTCACTTCTGGTGGAACTCCATATCAACGAACAAAGTTTGTTTTGGATGGACAAAGTTAGTTGTAATTAACAGTTTTTGCATGAAAACACACTTCTGGTGGAACTTCATATGAAAGAACAAAGTTCGAATCGGATGGACAAAGTTAGTTGTAATTAACAGTTTTTGTATGAAAACTCACTTCTGGTGGAACTCCATATCAACGAACAAAGTTTGTTTTGGATGGACAAAGTTAGTTGTAATTAACAGTTTTTGTATGAAAACACACTTCTGGTGGAACTTCATATGAAAGAACAAAGTTCGAATCGGATGGACAAAGTTAGTTGTAATTAACAGTTTTTGTATGAAAACTCACTTCTGGTGGAACTCCATATCAACGAACAAAGTTTGTTTTGGATGGACAAAGTTAGTTGTAATTAACAGTTTTTGCATGAAAACACACTTCTGGTGGAACTTCATATCAACGAACAAAGTTCGAATCGGATGGACAAAGTTAGTTGTAATTAACAGTTTTTGTATGAAAACACACTTCTGGTGGAACTTCATATGAAAGAACAAAGTTCGAATCGGATGGACAAAGTTAGTTGTAATTAACAGTTTTGGTATGAAAACACACTTCTGGTGGAACTTCATATCAACGAACAAAGTTCGAATCGGATGGACAAAGTTAGTTGTAATTAACAGTTTTTGTATGAAAACACACTTCTGGTGGAACTTCATATGAAAGAACAAAGTTCGAATCGGATGGACAAAGTTATTTGTAATTAACAGTTTTTGTACGAAAACACACTTCTGGTGGAACTTCATATCAACGAACAAAGTTCGTTTTGAATGGATAAAGTTAGTTGTAATTAACAGTTTTTGTATGAAAACACACTTCTGGTGGAACTTCATATGAAAGAACAAAGTTCGAATCGGATGGACAAAGTTAGTTGTAATTAACAGTTTTTGTATGAAAACTCACTTCTGGTGGAACTTCATATCAACGAACAAAGTTTGTTTTGGATGGACAAAGTTAGTTGTAATTAACAGTTTTTGTATGAAAACACACTTCTGGTGGAACTTCATATGAAAGAACAAAGTTCGAATCGGATGGACAAAGTTAGATGTAATTAACAGTTTTTGTATGAAAACACACTTCTAGTGGAACTTCATATGAAAGAACAAAGTTCGTTTTGGATGGACAAAGTTAGTTGTAATTAACAGTTTTTGTATGAAAACACACTTCTAGTGGAATTTCATATTAACGAACAAACTTCAATTTGGATGGACAAAGTTAGTTGTAATTAACAGTTTTTGTATGAAAACACACTTCTGGTGGAACTTCATATGAAAGAACAAAGTTCGAATCGGATGGACAAAGTTAGTTGTAATTAACAGTTTTGGTATGAAAACACACTTCTGGTGGAACTTCATATCAACGAACAAAGTTCGAATCGGATGGACAAAGTTAGTTGTAATTAACAGTTTTTGTATGAAAACACACTTCTGGTGGAACTTCATATGAAAGAACAAAGTTCGAATCGGATGGACAAAGTTAGTTGTAATTAACAGTTTTGGTATGAAAACACACTTCTGGTGGAACTTCATATCAACGAACAAAGTTCGAATCGGATGGACAAAGTTAGTTGTAATTAACAGTTTTTGTATGAAAAGACACTTCTAGTGGAACTTCATATGAAAGAACAAAGTTCGTTTTGGATGGACAAAGTTAGTTGTAATTAACAGTTTTTGTATGAAAACACACTTCTAGTGGAATTTCATATTAACGAACAAACTTCAATTTGGATGGACAAAGTTAGTTGTAATTAACAGTTTTTGTATGAAAACACACTTCTGGTGGAACTTCATATGAAAGAACAAAGTTCGAATCGGATGGACAAAGTTAGTTGTAATTAACAGTTTTTGTATGAAAACTCACTTCTGGTGGAACTTCATATCAACGAACAAAGTTTGTTTTGGATGGACAAAGTTAGTTGTAATTAACAGTTTTTGTATGAAAACACACTTCTGGTGGAACTTCATATGAAAGAACAAAGTTCGAATCGGATGGACAAAGTTAGATGTAATTAACAGTTTTTGTATGAAAACACACTTCTAGTGGAACTTCATATGAAAGAACAAAGTTCGTTTTGGATGGACAAAGTTAGTTGTAATTAACAGTTTTTGTATGAAAACACACTTCTAGTGGAATTTCATATTAACGAACAAACTTCAATTTGGATGGACAAAGTTAGTTGTAATTAACAGTTTTTGTATGAAAACACACTTCTGATGGAACTTCATATGAAAGAACAAAGTTCGAATCGGATGGACAAAGTTAGTTGTAATTAACAGTTTTTGTATGAAAACTCACTTCTGGTGGAACTTCATATCAACGAACAAAGTTTGTTTTGGATGGACAAAGTTTGTTGTAATTAACAGTTTTTGCATGAAAACTCACTTCTGGTGGAACTTCATATGAAAGAACAAAGTTCGAATCGGATGGACAAAGTTAGTTGTAATTAACAGTTTTTGTATGAAAACACACTTCTGGTGGAACTTCATATCAACGAACAAAGTTCGTTTTGGATGGACAAAGTTAGTTGTAATTAACAGTTTTTGTATGAAAACACACTTCTGGTGGAACTTCATATCAACGAACAAAGTTCGAATCGGATGGACAAAGTTAGTTGTAATTAACAGTTTTTGTATGTAATAAAAATAAAAGAAACACCACGATCAGGATCACACAGAGCGGATCTACCTCAACCTCTTTATTCGCCAAGCTCCTGTAAGCGACTCTCTCTTCGAACCGCTCTCCCCTCTATTTATATGTTTACATCCGCTCTCTTTTCTCTTTTCGTCCTCGACACTCACACCACACGGCTTCTCCTGACTACCACTTTCGTCCCGAAAGAGCTCACTCTTCCTCGTTTTCTAACTGGTAGATTTTCATGTGACTAGCCGCAGTAGTTGTTGTATTGGGCCCTTCACCTGTTATTTTCTGCACCCTATAACGATCATTAGACATACTATCTAAAACCTTATATGGACCTATGAACTTGGTGGCACATTTTTGCCCTGGGTTGAACTGTGTTCTTTGTATTAATACGATATCTCCGTTTCGATATTTACGTGCCCTTCTTGCTCTCAAATCATAAGACCTTTTTTGTTCTACCTGAGCCTTTTCAATGCATGCTCTTGCTTCTGATCTAATAGCATTGCGTTCTTCATTAAACCGTGCCAAGCGAATTTCTTCCATTAGCTCTGATATTTGTAAATCATGTGTGTTTCGCATTTTGACTCCAAACATAGCCTCAAATGGCGTTATTTTTGTGCTTTGATGCATGTTACCGTTGATCCATTTTTGTACAGTGCCAATATGCTTATACCACTTCCGAGGGTCATTCACACTAATCTTCGTTAACATTGTCAAAATTACCTGATTCGTTCTCTCTACCTGTCCGTTCCCACGCGGGATACCTGTTACAATCTCGACATGCTCAATATTTTCATCTTGACAGTATTGCTTGAAACTATTTGAGGTGAAAGCACTTCCCTTGTCACTAACAATTCTTCTCGGATTCCCAAAGAACTCACTTTGATTTCTTAGACGCTGAATCACCTCTTGAGCTGCTGTAGTCTTCGTTGGATAGATCCAAACATACTTAGCAAATGCGTCGACCACAACAAATAAATATTTGTATAGTTTATCTGTTGCCTCTATTGGTCCAACATGATCAACATGGTAGGTATCGAAAGGAACGTCTCCTTTTGCTATCGGATTTAATAATCCATCGCGCTTGCCTCGTTTTCGTTCTGCTAACAAACAAGTTACACAACATTCTACTTTTTTCTTGATTTTCTCAGTTAGGTTTGGGATGTAGTAGTTCTGACTAATAACATCCTCTAATTTACTTACACCAAAATGACCATTCTCATGAGCTTTCCTGATGATTTCGCCCTGCATATCACTAGGTACCACGATCACCTCTCGTCCGTTAACCAATTTCATCAATAACTCTCCGTTCATCCAATAGTCGTCATACGATTGCGTCTTCACCAATTCACGGATAGCTCGAATGCGGTCATCTCTCTGCTGCGCGGTAATCATCATCTCGATAAGCGGGTCACTGGTCACTACCATCACCGGTGCTCTGCTTAATGCATCGACGTGTCTCATTGCCGTACCTGGCCGATGCACTATGGTGTAATCGTATTCCTCGATTAGACTTTTCACGGTATCGTAATAGCGAGGTGGTACATCGATATCACCTTCCGAGGAATCAATTGTCATTACAATGTTTTCTTTTTTTGGTACTATCTTCACGCCTTCTGTGGTCACAATAGCACCAAAATGTTCCAGCGACGCTCTTCCCAAAATTGCTTCATAAGGCATGGTCTGATCTGGGACGACATGAAACGTTAGACCCTCACACCCAACACCATCGATCGTCATGTTGACGATCACTGTTCCATATGCTTTTGTTGTCATTCCCCCGAAACCGGTAAGAACCATCGTGGTTGGCAAGAGTTTTGGAGACCCAATTCTTAGATACGCCTGGATCGACAGTAGATTTGGAAGACAACCGCTGTCGAACAGAGCATTGAATTCAATATTCTCGATAGCGATAACAATAGTGCTATCTTTCTGCGCACCCTCTAGATTAACGTTCGAGTTTTCGTTTCTTACATTTCGCTTCCCACACTCTTTCGCTAAGTGCCCGAACGTGCCGCACACGAAACATTTCAGACCCCTTTTCTCCGTATTTCTTTTGTCCTTACATTCAGACGCCCGATGCCCCACAATACCGCATTGGAAGCATTTCGGTCCTTTGTCTTTGGTTGGGCACTCGGCCAGCTTGTGTTCGATACTACCACAATTGAAACAATGATGCTTTTCTGTAGCTCTAAAAGACTTATTCGATTGTTTCTTCCTATCGTCTGCCTTTTTGTTGGCTCTTTCCATGTAATCCAGCTTGCTTTTCAACGTGTCCAGATCCTTTGCTTCGTATAATGACGCGCGTTCCCTTGCGTCTGCGGTCGCTCCGTCCGCAATATACTCACACAAACTCACTTCATCCAACTTCACGGCCTGAGCAATTCGCTGCATTGCGTATGTATATTCAAGCATAGTTTCCTTTTCCTTCTTTCGTCTGGCCGCTAACTCTCTGTGCACGTCACTTGCACGCACTATTTTTCCAAATTCTCGAATCAGCGCATCGCGCAACATGGTATAAGACTTTATTTCAAACTGCGTTTGAATAAAGCTGCGCGCGGTCCCCGTTAATTTTTTTCGACACATGACGAATTTCTGATCATCTGTCCACTTGACCATTTTCGCTATGTCCTCAAACTCGCGAATCCATAACTTCACGTCCTTCTTTACATCGTCCCCATACGCATCTATAGCTTCTTCAACATCACGAAACGAGTATACGCGCTTATCATCTCTCGTTTCCACGCACTGTTCCGCTTTCATGATCGGTATGTTGATTTTATCATCGCTTTCCGTGTCCTCAAACACTGTCACGTTTGCTTCCTCTTTGGCGTCGTGCTCAACAATGATCTTGGCCAGTTCCTCTTTAGTACCGGTCGTAGACAATCCACGCGATTCGCATTGTTTTACGAGCCCGGTGCGAGTAAAGTCACTCACCAATTCCGCGATCTTTTCTGTAGGATCCATGATGTGTCTCTTATGTTCCACTACTGCGTATAACTGGCCACAATCTAGCCAAACAAAACTACGCCACACTTTCGCCGAAATTCCGAAACTGCTGTTTCACAACTTTACAACAATTGCACAACAATTTGTGAAATAGTTCAACTACACAACAACGTCTCTACAACTTGTTCAACAACTTAACACACTTTGCAACTTAACCACGATGATGTACTTGAACCAAATCACATCCCAATTACTTCCAAATCACATCCAAATCATATCCAAATCATATCCAAATCATCCAAATCATATCCCGGTTGAGCCCCCATGTAATAAAAATAAAAGAAACACCACGATCAGGATCACACAGAGCGGATCTACCTCAACCTCTTTATTCGCCAAGCTCCTGTAAGCGACTCTCCCTTCGAACCGCTCTCCCCTCTATTTATATGTTTACATCCGCTCTCTTTTCTCTTTTCGTCCTCGACACTCACACCACATGTATGAAAACACACTTCTAGTGGAACTTCATATGAAAAAACAAAGTTCGAATCGGATGGACAAAGTTAGTTGTAATTAACAGTTTTTGTATGAAAACACACTTCTAGTGGAACTTCATATCAACGAACAAAGTTCGTTTTGGATGGATAAAGTAAGTTGTAATTAACAGTTTTTGTATGAAAACTCACTTCTAGTGGAACTTCATAGGAAAGAACAAAGTTCGTTTTGGATGGACAAAGTTAGTTGTAATTAACAGTTTTTGTATGAAAACACACTTCTAGTGGAACTTCATATGAAAGAACAAAGTTCGTTTTGGATGGATAAAGATAGTTGTAATTAACAGTTTTTGAATGAAAACTCACTTTTAGTGGAACTTCATATGAAAGAACAAAGTTCGAATCGGATGGACAAAGTTAGATGTAATTAACAGTTTTTGTATGAAAACACACTTCTAGTGGAACTTCATATGAAAGAACAAAGTTCGTTTTGGATGGACAAAGTTAGTTGTAATTAACAGTTTTTGTATGAAAACACACTTCTAGTGGAATTTCATATTAACGAACAAACTTCAATTTGGATGGACAAAGTTAGTTGTAATTAACAGTTTTTGTATGAAAACACACTTCTAGTGGAACTTCATATCAACGAACAAAGTTCGAATCGGATGGACAAAGTTAGTTGTACTTAACAGTTTTTGTATGAAAACACACTTCCAGTGGAACTTCATATCAACGAACAAAGTTCGTTTTGGATGGACAAAGTTAGTTGTAATTAACAGTTTTTGTATGAAAACACACTTCCAGTGGAACTTCATATCAACGAACAAAGTTCGTTTTGGATGGACAAAGTTAGTTGTAATTAACAGTTTTTGTATGAAAACACACTTCTGATGGAACTTCATATGAAAGAACAAAGTTCGAATCGGATGGACAAAGTTAGTTGTAATTAACAGTTTTTGTATGAAAACACACTTCTGGTGGAACTTCATATCAACGAACAAAGTTCGAATCGGATGGACAAAGTTAGTTGTACTTAACAGTTTTTGTATGAAAACACACTTCTAGTGGAACTTCATATCAACGAACAAAGTTCGTTTTTAATGGACAAAGTTAGATGTAACAAACAGTTTTTGTATGAAAACACACTTCTGGTGGAACTTCATATCAACGAACAAAGTTCGAATCGGATGGACAAAGTTAGTTGTAATTAACAGTTTTTGTATGAAAACTCACTTCTGGTGGAACTTCATATCAACGAACAAAGTTTGTTTTGGATGGACAAAGTTAGTTGTAATTAACAGTTTTTGCATGAAAACACACTTCTGGTGGAACTTCATATGAAAGAACAAAGTTCGAATCGGATGGACAAAGTTAGTTGTAATTAACAGTTTTGGTATGAAAACACACTTCTGGTGGAACTTCATATCAACGAACAAAGTTCGAATCGGATGGACAAAGTTAGTTGTAATTAACAGTTTTTGTATGAAAACACACTTCTGGTGGAACTTCATATGAAAGAACAAAGTTCGAATCGGATGGACAAAGTTATTTGTAATTAACAGTTTTTGTACGAAAACACACTTCTGGTGGAACTTCATATCAACGAAAAAAGTTCGTTTTGAATGGATAAAGTCAGTTGTAATTAACAGTTTTTGTATGAAATTTCACTTCTAGTGGAACTTCATATGAAAGAACAAAGTTCGAATCGGATGGACAAAGTTAGTTGTAATTAACAGTTTTTGTATGAAAACTCACTTCTGGTGGAACTTCATATCAACGAACAAAGTTTGTTTTGGATGGACAAAGTTAGTTGTAATTAACAGTTTTTGCATGAAAACACACTTCTGGTGGAACTTCATATGAAAGAACAAAGTTCGAATCGGATGGACAAAGTTAGTTGTAATTAACAGTTTTGGTATGAAAACACACTTCTGGTGGAACTTCATATCAACGAACAAAGTTCGAATCGGATGGACAAAGTTAGTTGTAATTAACAGTTTTTGTATGAAAAGACACTTCTGGTGGAACTTCATATGAAAGAACAAAGTTCGAATCGGATGGACAAAGTTAGTTGTAATTAACAGTTTTTGTATGAAAACTCACTTCTGGTGGAACTTCATATCAACGAACAAAGTTTGTTTTGGATGGACAAAGTTAGTTGTAATTAACAGTTTTTGCATGAAAACTCACTTCTGGTGGAACTTCATATGAAAGAACAAAGTTCGAATCGGATGGACAAAGTTAGTTGTAATTAACAGTTTTTGTATGAAAACACACTTCTGGTGGAACTTCATATCAACGAACAAAGTTCGTTTTGGATGGACAAAGTTAGTTGTAATTAACAGTTTTTGTATGAAAACACACTTCTGGTGGAACTTCATATCAACGAACAAAGTTCGAATCGGATGGACAAAGTTAGTTGTAATTAACAGTTTTTGTATGAAAACACACTTCTAGTGGAACTTCATATGAAAAAACAAAATTCGAATCGGATGGACAAAGTTAGTTGTAATTAACAGTTTTTGTATGAAAACACACTTCTAGTGGAACTTCATATCAACGAACAAAGTTCGTTTTGGATGGATAAAGTAAGTTGTAATTAACAGTTTTTGTATGAAAACTCACTTCTAGTGGAACTTCATATGAAAGAACAAAGTTCGTTTTGGATGGACAAAGTTAGTTGTAATTAACAGTTTTTGTATGAAAACACACTTCTAGTGGAACTTCATATGAAAGAACAAAGTTCGTTTTGGATGGATAAAGATAGTTGTAATTAACAGTTTTTGTATGAAAACTCACTTTTAGTGGAACTTCATATGAAAGAACAAAGTTCGAATCGGATGGACAAAGTTAGTTGTGATTAACAGTTTTTGTATGAAAACTCACTTCTAGTGGAACTTCATATCAACGAACAAAGTTCGTTTTGAATGGATAAAGTTAGTTGTAATTAACAGTTTTTGTATGAAAACTCACTTCTAGTGGAACTTCATATGAAAGAACAAAGTTTGAATCGGATGGACAAAGTTAGTTGTAATTAACAGTTTTTTTATGAAAACACACTTCTGGTGGAACTTCATATCAACGAACAAAGTTCGTTTTGGATGGACAAAGTTAGTTGTAATTAACAGTTTTTGTATGAAAACACACTTCTGGTGGAACTTCATATCAACGAACAAAGTTCGAATCGGATGGACAAAGTTAGTTGTAATTAACAGTTTTTGTATGAAAACTCACTTCTAGTGGAACTTCATATGAAAGATTAAAGTTCGTTTTGGATGGACAAAGTTAGTTGTAATTAACAGTTTTTGTATGAAAACACACTTCTGGTGGAACTTCATATCAACGAACAAAGTTCGAATCGGATGGACAAAGTTAGTTGTAATTAACAGTTTTTGTATGAAAACACACTTCTAGTGGAACTTCATATTAACGAACAAAGTTCGAATCGGATGGACAAAGTTAGTTGTAATTAACAGTTTTTGTATGAAAACACACTTCTGGTGGAACTTCATATGAAAGAACAAAGTTCGAATCGGATGGACAAAGTTAGTTGTAATTAACAGTTTTTGTATGAAAACACACTTCTAGTGGAACTTCATATCAACGAACAAAGTTCGTTTTGGATGGACAAAGTTAGTTGTTATTAACAGTTTTTGTATGAAAACACACTTCTGATGGAACTTCATATGAAAGAACAAAGTTCGAATCGGATGGACAAAGTTAGTTGTAATTAACAGTTTTTGTATGAAAACACACTTCTAGTGGAACTTCATATCAACGAACAAAGTTCGTTTTGAATGGACAAAGTTAGTTGTAATTAACAGTTTTTGTATGAAAACACACTTCTGGTGGAACTTCATATCAACGAACAAAGTTCGAATCGGATGGACAAAGTTAGTTGTAATTAACAGTTTTTGTATGAAAACACACTTCTGGTGGAACTTCATATCAACGAACAAAGTTCGAATCGGATGGACAAAGTTAGTTGTAATTAACAGTTTTTGTATGAAAACACACTTCTAGTGGAACTTCATATCAAAGAACAAAGTTCGTTTTGGATGGACAAAGTTAGTTGTAATTAACAGTTTTTGTATGAAAACACACTTATGGTGGAACTTCATATCAACGAACAAAGTTCGAATCGGATGGACAAAGTTAGTTGTAATTAACAGTTTTTGTATGAAAACACACTTCTAGTGGAACTTCATATCAACGAACAAAGTTTGAATCGGATGGACAAAGTTAGTTGTAATTAACAGTTTTTGTATGAAAACACACTTCTGGTGGAACTTCATATCAACGAACAATGTTTGAATCGGATGGACAAAGTTAGTTGTAATAAACAGTTTTTGTATGAAAACACACTTCTAGTGGAACTTCATATCAACGAACAAAGTTCGTTTTGGATGGACAAAGTTAGATGTAATAAACAGTTTTTGTATGAAAACACACTTCTGGTGGAACTTCATATCAACGAACAAAGTTCGAATCGAATGGACAAAGTTAGTTGTAATTAACAGTTTTTGTATGAAAACACACTTCTGGTGGAACTTCATATCAACGAACAATGTTTGAATCGGATGGACAAAGTTAGTTGTAATAAACAGTTTTTGTATGAAAACACACTTCTAGTGGAACTTCATATCAACGAACAAAGTTCGTTTTGGATGGACAAAGTTAGTTGTAATTAACAGTTTTTGTATGAAAACACACTTCTAGTGGAATTTCATATTAACGAACAAAGTTCGTTTTGGATGGACAAAGTTAGTTGTAATTAACAGTTTTTGTATGAAAACACACTTCTAGTGGAACTTCATATCAACGAACAAAGTTTGAATCGAATGGACAAAGTTAGTTGTAATTAACAGTTTTTGTATGAAAACACACTTCTGGTGGAACTTCATATCAACGAACAATGTTTGAATCGGATGGACAAAGTTAGTTGTAATAAACAGTTTTTGTATGAAAACACACTTCTAGTGGAACTTCATATCAACGAACAAAGTTCGTTTTGGATGGACAAAGTTAGTTGTAATTAACAGTTTTTGTATGAAAACACACTTCTAGTGGAACTTCATATCAACGAACAAAGTTCGTTTTGGATGGACAAAGTTAGTTGTAATTAACAGTTTTTGTATGAAAACACACTTCTGGTGGAACTTCATATCAACGAACAATGTTTGAATCGGATGGACAAAGTTAGTTGTAATAAACAGTTTTTGTATGAAAACACACTTCTAGTGGAACTTCATATCAACGAACAAAGTTCGTTTTGGATGGACAAAGTTAGTTGTAATTAACAGTTTTTGTATGAAAACACACTTCTAGTGGAATTTCATATTAACGAACAAAGTTCGTTTTGGATGGACAAAGTTAGTTGTAATTAACAGTTTTTGTATGAAAACACACTTCTGGTGGAACTTCATATCAACGAACAAAGTTCGAATCGAATGGACAAAGTTAGTTGTAATTAACAGTTTTTGTATGAAAACACACTTCTGGTGGAACTTCATATCAACGAACAATGTTTGAATCGGATGGACAAAGTTAGTTGTAATTAACAGTTTTTGTATGAAAACACACTTCTAGTGGAACTTCATATCAACGAACAAAGTTCGTTTTGGATGGACAAAGTTAGTTGTAATTAACAGTTTTTGTATGAAAACACACTTCTAGTGGAATTTCATATTAACGAACAAAATTCGTTTTGGATGGACAAAGTTAGTTGTAATTAACAGTTTTTGTATGAAAACACACTTCTGGTGGAACTTCATATGAAAGAACAAAGTTCGAATCGGATGGACAAAGTTAGTTGTAATTAACAGTTTTTGTATGAAAACACACTTCTGGTGGAACTTCATATGAAAGAACAAAGTTCGAATCGGATGGACAAAGTTAGTTGTAGTTAACAGTTTTGGTATGAAAACTCACTTCTAGTGGAACTTCAAATCAACGAACAAAGTTCGTTTTGGATGGACAAAGTTAGATGTAATAAACAGTTTTTGTATGAAAACACACTTCTGGTGGAACTTCATATCAACGAACAAAGTTCGAATCGGATGGACAAAGTTAGTTGTAATAAACAGTTTTTGTATGAAAACACACTTCTAGTGGAACTTCATATCAACGAACAAAGTTCGTTTTGGATGGACAAAGTTAGTTGTAATTAACAGTTTTTGTATGAAAACACACTTCTAGTGGAACTTCATATCAACGAACAAAGTTCGTTTTGGATGGACAAAGTTAGTTGTAATTAACAGTTTTTGTATGAAAACACACTTCTGGTGGAACTTCATATCAACGAACAATGTTTGAATCGGATGGACAAAGTTAGTTGTAATAAACAGTTTTTGTATGAAAACACACTTCTAGTGGAACTTCATATCAACGAACAAAGTTCGTTTTGGATGGACAAAGTTAGTTGTAATTAACAGTTTTTGTATGAAAACACACTTCTAGTGGAATTTCATATTAACGAACAAAGTTCGTTTTGGATGGACAAAGTTAGTTGTAATTAACAGTTTTTGTATGAAAACACACTTCTGGTGGAACTTCATATCAACGAACAATGTTTGAATCGGATGGACAAAGTTAGTTGTAATTAACAGTTTTTGTATGAAAACACACTTCTAGTGGAACTTCATATCAACGAACAAAGTTCGTTTTGGATGGACAAAGTTAGATGTAATAAACAGTTTTTGTATGAAAACACACTTCTAGTGGAACTTCATATCAACGAACAATGTTTGAATCGGATGGACAAAGTTAGTTGTAATAAACAGTTTTTGTATGAAAACACACTTCTAGTGGAACTTCATATCAACGAACAAAGTTCGTTTTGGATGGACAAAGTTAGTTGTAATTAACAGTTTTTGTATGAAAACACACTTCTAGTGGAATTTCATATTAACGAACAAAGTTCGTTTTGGATGGACAAAGTTAGTTGTAATTAACAGTTTTTGTATGAAAACACACTTCTGGTGGAACTTCATATGAAAGAACAAAGTTCGAATCGGATGGACAAAGTTAGTTGTAATTAACAGTTTTTGTATGAAAACACACTTCTGGTGGAACTTCATATGAAAGAACAAAGTTCGAATCGGATGGACAAAGTTAGTTGTAGTTAACAGTTTTGGTATGAAAACTCAATTCTAGTGGAACTTCAAATCAACGAACAAAGTTCGTTTTGGATGGACAAAGTTAGATGTAATAAACAGTTTTTGTATGAAAACACACTTCTGGTGGAACTTCATATCAACGAACAAAGTTCGAATCGGATGGACAAAGTTAGTTGTAATTAACAGTTTTTGTATGAAAACACACTTCTAGTGGAACTTCATATCAACGAACAAAGTTTGAATCGGATGGACAAAGTTAGTTGTAATTAACAGTTTTTGTATGAAAACACACTTCTGGTGGAACTTCATATGAAAGAACAAAGTTCGAATCGGATGGACAAAGTTAGTTGTAATTAACAGTTTTTGTATGAAAACACACTTCTAGTGGAACTTCATATCAACGAACAAAGTTCGTTTTTAATGGACAAAGTTAGATGTAACTAACAGTTTTTGTATGAAAACACACTTCTGGTGGAACTTCATATCAACGAACAAAGTTCGTTTTGGATGGACAAAGTTAGTTGTAATTAACAGTTTTTGTATGAAAACACACTTCTGGTGGAACTTCATATCAACGAACAAAGTTCGAATCGGATGGACAAAGTTAGTTGTAATTAACAGTTTTTGTATGAAAACTCACTTCTAGTGGAACTTCATATGAAAGAACAAAGTTCGAATCGGATGGACAAAGTTAGTTGTAATTAACAGTTTTTGTATGAAAACACACTTCTGGTGGAACTTCATAACAACGAACAAAGTTCGAATCGGATGGACAAAGTTAGTTGTAATTAACAGTTTTTGTATGAAAACACACTTCTAGTGGAACTTCATATTAACGAACAAAGTTCGAATCGGATGGACAAAGTTAGTTGTAATTAACAGTTTTTGTATGAAAACACACTTCTGGTGGAACTTCATATGAAAGAACAAAGTTCGAATCGGATGGACAAAGTTAGTTGTAATTAACAGTTTTTGTATGAAAACACACTTCTAGTGGAACTTCATATCAACGAACAAAGTTCGTTTTTAATGGACAAAGTTAGATGTAACTAACAGTTTTTGTATGAAAACACACTTCTGGTGGAACTTCATATCAACGAACAAAGTTCGTTTTGGATGGACAAAGTTAGTTGTAATTAACAGTTTTTGTATGAAAACACACTTCTGGTGGAACTTCATATCAACGAACAAAGTTCGAATCGGATGGACAAAGTTAGTTGTAATTAACAGTTTTTGTATGAAAACTCACTTCTAGTGGAACTTCATATGAAAGATTAAAGTTCGTTTTGGATGGACAAAGTTAGTTGTAATTAACAGTTTTTGTATGAAAACACACTTCTAGTGGAACTTCATATCAACGAACAAAGTTCGTTTTGGATGGACAAAGTTAGATGTAATAAACAGTTTTTGTATGAAAACACACTTCTGGTGGAACTTCATATCAACGAACAAAGTTCGAATCGAATGGACAAAGTTAGTTGTAATTAACAGTTTTTGTATGAAAACACACTTCTGGTGGAACTTCATATCAACGAACAATGTTTGAATCGGATGGACAAAGTTAGTTGTAATAAACAGTTTTTGTATGAAAACACACTTCTAGTGGAACTTCATATCAACGAACAAAGTTCGTTTTGGATGGACAAAGTTAGTTGTAATTAACAGTTTTTGTATGAAAACACACTTCTAGTGGAATTTCATATTAACGAACAAAGTTCGTTTTGGATGGACAAAGTTAGTTGTAATTAACAGTTTTTGTATGAAAACACACTTCTAGTGGAACTTCATATCAACGAACAAAGTTTGAATCGGATGGACAAAGTTAGTTGTAATTTACAGTTTTTGTATGAAAACTCACTTCTAGTGGAACTTTATATGAAAGAACAAAGTTCGAATCGGATGGACAAAGTTAGTTGTAATTAACAGTTTTTGTATGAAAACACACTTCTGGTGGAACTTCATAACAACGAACAAAGTTCGAATCGGATGGACAAAGTTAGTTGTAATTAACAGTTTTTGTATGAAAACACACTTCTAGTGGAACTTCATATCAACGAACAAAGTTCGAATCGGATGGACAAAGTTAGTTGTAATTAACAGTTTTTGTATGAAAACACACTTCTGGTGGAACTTCATATGAAAGAACAAAGTTCGAATCGGATGGACAAAGTTAGTTGTAATTAACAGTTTTTGTATGAAAACACACTTCTAGTGGAACTTCATATCAACGAACAAAGTTCGTTTTTAATGGACAAAGTTAGATGTAACTAACAGTTTTTGTATGAAAACACACTTCTGGTGGAACTTCATATCAACGAACAAAGTTCGTTTTGGATGGACAAAGTTAGTTGTAATTAACAGTTTTTGTATGAAAACACACTTCTGGTGGAACTTCATATCAACGAACAAAGTTCGAATCGGATGGACAAAGTTAGTTGTAATTAACAGTTTTTGTATGAAAACTCACTTCTAGTGGAACTTCATATGAAAGATTAAAGTTCGTTTTGGATGGACAAAGTTAGTTGTAATTAACAGTTTTTGTATGAAAACACACTTCTAGTGGAACTTCATATCAACGAACAAAGTTCGTTTTGGATGGACAAAGTTAGTTGTAATTAACAGTTTTTGTATGAAAACTCACTTCTAGTGGAACTTCAAATCAACGATTAAAGTTCGTTTTGGATGGACAAAGTTAGATGTAATAAACAGTTTTTGTATGAAAACACACTTCTGGTGGAACTTCATATCAACGAACAAAGTTCGAATCGAATGGACAAAGTTAGTTGTAATTAACAGTTTTTGTATGAAAACACACTTCTGGTGGAACTTCATATCAACGAACAATGTTTGAATCGGATGGACAAAGTTAGTTGTAATAAACAGTTTTTGTATGAAAACACACTTCTAGTGGAACTTCATATCAACGAACAAAGTTCGTTTTGGATGGACAAAGTTAGTTGTAATTAACAGTTTTTGTATGAAAACACACTTCTAGTGGAATTTCATATTAACGAACAAAGTTCGTTTTGGATGGACAAAGTTAGTTGTAATTAACAGTTTTTGTATGAAAACACACTTCTAGTGGAACTTCATATCAACGAACAAAGTTTGAATCGGATGGACAAAGTTAGTTGTAATTAACAGTTTTTGTATGAAAACACACTTCTGGTGGAACTTCATATCATTGAACAAAGTTCGTTTTGGATGGACAAAGTTAGTTGTAATTAACAGTTTTTGTATGAAAACACACTTCTGGTGGAACTTCATATGAAAGAACAAAGTTCGAATCGGATGGACAAAGTTAGTTGTAATTAACAGTTTTTGTATGAAAACACACTTCTAGTGGAACTTCATATCAACGAACAAAGTTCGTTTTTAATGGACAAAGTTAGATGTAACTAACAGTTTTTGTATGAAAACACACTTCTGGTGGAACTTCATATCAACGAACAAAGTTCGTTTTGGATGGACAAAGTTAGTTGTAATTAACAGTTTTTGTATGAAAACACACTTTTGGTGGAACTTCATATGAAAGATTAAAGTTCGTTTTGGATGGACAAAGTTAGTTGTAATTAACAGTTTTTGTATGAAAACACACTTCTGGTGGAACTTCATATCAACGAACAAAGTTCGAATCGGATGGACAAAGTTAGTTGTAATTAACAGTTTTTGTATGAAAACACACTTCTAGTGGAACTTCATATTAACGAACAAAGTTCGAATCGGATGGACAAAGTTAGTTGTAATTAACAGTTTTTGTATGAAAACACACTTCTGGTGGAACTTCATATGAAAGAACAAAGTTCGAATCGGATGGACAAAGTTAGATGTAATTAACAGTTTTTGTATGAAAACACACTTCTAGCGGAACTTCATATCAACGAACAAAGTTCGTTTTTAATGGACAAAGTTAGATGTAACTAACAGTTTTTGTATGAAAACACACTTCTGGTGGAACTTCATATCAACGAACAAAGTTCGAATCGGATGGACAAAGTTAGTTGTAATTAACAGTTTTTGTATGAAAACACACTTCTAGTGGAACTTCATATTAACGAACAAAGTTCGAATCGGATGGACAAAGTTAGTTGTAATTAACAGTTTTTGTATGAAAACACACTTCTGGTGGAACTTCATATGAAAGAACAAAGTTCGAATCGGATGGACAAAGTTAGTTGTAATTAACAGTTTTTGTATGAAAACACACTTCTGGTGGAACTTCATATGAAAGAACAAAGTTCGAATCGGATGGACAAAGTTAGTTGTAATTAACAGTTTTTGTATGAAAACACACTTCTAGTGGAACTTCATATCAACGAACAAAGTTCGTTTTTAATGGACAAAGTTAGATGTAACTAACAGTTTTTGTATGAAAACACACTTCTGGTGGAACTTCATATCAACGAACAAAGTTCGTTTTGGATGGACAAAGTTAGTTGTAATTAACAGTTTTTGTATGAAAACACACTTTTGGTGGAACTTCATATGAAAGATTAAAGTTCGTTTTGGATGGACAAAGTTAGTTGTAATTAACAGTTTTTGTATGAAAACACACTTCTGGTGGAACTTCATATCAACGAACAAAGTTCGAATCGGATGGACAAAGTTAGTTGTAATTAACAGTTTTTGTATGAAAACACACTTCTAGTGGAACTTCATATTAACGAACAAAGTTCGAATCGGATGGACAAAGTTAGTTGTAATTAACAGTTTTTGTATGAAAACACACTTCTGGTGGAACTTCATATGAAAGAACAAAGTTCGAATCGGATGGACAAAGTTAGATGTAATTAACAGTTTTTGTATGAAAACACACTTCTAGTGGAACTTCAAATCAACGAACAAAGTTCGTTTTGGATGGACAAAGTTAGATGTAATAAACAGTTTTTGTATGAAAACACACTTCTGGTGGAACTTCATATCAACGAACAAAGTTCGAATCGGATGGACAAAGTTAGTTGTAATTAACAGTTTTTGTATGAAAACACACTTCTAGTGGAACTTCATATTAACGAACAAAGTTCGAATCGGATGGACAAAGTTAGTTGTAATTAACAGTTTTTGTATGAAAACACACTTCTGGTGGAACTTCATATGAAAGAACAAAGTTCGAATCGGATGGACAAAGTTAGTTGTAATTAACAGTTTTTGTATGAAAACACACTTCTAGTGGAACTTCATATCAACGAACAAAGTTCGTTTTTAATGGACAAAGTTAGATGTAACTAACAGTTTTTGTATGAAAACACACTTCTGGTGGAACTTCATATCAACGAACAAAGTTCGAATCGGATGGACAAAGTTAGTTGTAATTAACAGTTTTTGTATGAAAACTCACTTCTAGTGGAACTTCATATGAAAGATTAAAGTTCGTTTTGGATGGACAAAGTTAGTTGTAATTAACAGTTTTTGTATGAAAACACACTTCTGGTGGAACTTCATATCAACGAACAAAGTTCGAATCGGATGGACAAAGTTAGTTGTAATTAACAGTTTTTGTATGAAAACACACTTCTAGTGGAACTTCATATTAACGAACAAAGTTCGAATCGGATGGACAAAGTTAGTTGTAATTAACAGTTTTTGTATGAAAACACACTTCTGGTGGAACTTCATATGAAAGAACAAAGTTCGAATCGGATGGACAAAGTTAGATGTAATTAACAGTTTTTGTATGAAAACACACTTCTAGCGGAACTTCATATCAACGAACAAAGTTCGTTTTTAATGGACAAAGTTAGATGTAACTAACAGTTTTTGTATGAAAACACACTTCTGGTGGAACTTCATATCAACGAACAAAGTTCGAATCGGATGGACAAAGTTAGTTGTAATTAACAGTTTTTGTATGAAAACACACTTCTAGTGGAACTTCATATGAAAGAACAAAGTTCGTTTTGGATGGACAAAGTTAGTTGTAATTCACAGTTTTTGTATGAAAACACACTTCTAGTGGAATTTCATATTAACGAACAAAGTTCGTTTTGGATGGACAAAGTTAGTTGTAATTAACAGTTTTTGTATGAAAACACACTTCTGGTGGAAATTCATATGAAAGAACAAAGTTCGAATCGGATGGACAAAGTTAGTTGTAATTAACAGTTTTTGTATGAAAACACACTTCTAGTGGAACCTCATATGTAAAAATAAAGTTCGTTTTGGATGGACAAAGTTAGTTGTAATTAACAGTTTTTGTATGAAAACACACTTCCAGTGGAACTTCATATCAACGAACAAAGTTCGTTTTGGATGGACAAAGTTAGTTGTTATTAACAGTTTTTGTATGAAAACACACTTCTGATGGAACTTCATATGAAAGAACAAAGTTCGAATCGGATGGACAAAGTTAGTTGTAATTAACAGTTTTTGTATGAAAACACACTTCTAGTGGAACTTCATATCAACGAACAAAGTTCGTTTTTAATGGACAAAGTTAGATGTAACTAACAGTTTTTGTATGAAAACACACTTCTGGTGGAACTTCATATCAACGAACAAAGTTCGAATCGGATGGACAAAGTTAGTTGTAATTAACAGTTTTTGTATGAAAACACACTTCTAGTGGAACTTCATATCAACGAACAAAGTTTGAATCGGATGGACAAAGTTAGTTGTAATTAACAGTTTTTGTATGAAAACACACTTCTGGTGGAACTTCATATGAAAGAACAAAGTTCGAATCGGATGGACAAAGGTAGTTGTAGTTAACAGTTTTGGTATGAAAACTCACTTCTAGTGGAACTTCAAATCAACGAACAAAGTTCGTTTTGGATGGACAAAGTTAGATGTAATAAACAGTTTTTGTATGAAAACACACTTCTGGTGGAACTTCATATCAACGAACAAAGTTCGAATCGAATGGACAAAGTTAGTTGTAATTAACAGTTTTTGTATGAAAACACACTTCTGGTGGAACTTCATATTAACGAACAAAGTTCGAATCGGATGGACAAAGTTAGTTGTAATTAACAGTTTTTGTATGAAAACACACTTCTAGTGGAACTTCATATTAACGAACAAAGTTCGAATCGGATGGACAAAGTTAGTTGTAGTTAACAGTTTTGGTATGAAAACTCACTTCTAGTGGAACTTCAAATCAACGAACAAAGTTCGAATCGAATGGACTAAGTTAGATGTAATAAACAGTTTTTGTATGAAAACACACTTCTGGTGGAACTTCATATCAACGAACAAAGTTCGAATCGGATGGACAAAGTTAGTTGTAATTAACAGTTTTTGTATGAAAACACACTTCTAGTGGAACTTCATATTAACGAACAAAGTTCGAATCGGATGGACAAAGTTAGTTGTAATTAACAGTTTTTGTATGAAAACACACTTCTGGTGGAACTTCATATGAAAGAACAAAGTTCGAATCGGATGGACAAAGTTAGTTGTAATTAACAGTTTTTGTATGAAAACACACTTCTGGTGGAACTTCATATCAACGAACAAAGTTCGAATCGGATGGACAAAGTTAGTTGTAATTAACAGTTTTTGTATGAAAACTCACTTCTAGTGGAACTTCATATGAAAGATTAAAGTTCGTTTTGGATGGACAAAGTTAGTTGTAATTAACAGTTTTTGTATGAAAACTCACTTCTAGTGGAACTTCAAATCAACGAACAAAGTTCGTTTTGGATGGACAAAGTTAGATGTAATAAACAGTTTTTGTATGAAAACACACTTCTGGTGGAACTTCATATCAACGAACAAAGTTCGAATCGAATGGACTAAGTTAGTTGTAATTAACAGTTTTTGTATGAAAACACACTTCTGGTGGAACTTCATATCAACGAACAATGTTTGAATCGGATGGACAAAGTTAGTTGTAATAAACAGTTTTTGTATGAAAACACACTTCTAGTGGAACTTCATATCAACGAACAAAGTTCGTTTTGGATGGACAAAGTTAGTTGTAATTAACAGTTTTTGTATGAAAACACACTTCTAGTGGAATTTCATATTAACGAACAAAGTTCGTTTTGGATGGACAAAGTTAGTTGTAATTAACAGTTTTTGTATGAAAACACACTTCTAGTGGAACTTCATATCAACGAACAAAGTTTGAATCGGATGGACAAAGTTAGTTGTAATTAACAGTTTTTGTATGAAAACACACTTCTGGTGGAACTTCATATGAAAGAACAAAGTTCGAATCGGATGGACAAAGTTAGTTGTAATTAACAGTTTTTGTATGAAAACACACTTCTGGTGGAACTTCATATGAAAGAACAAAGTTCGAATCGGATGGACAAAGTTAGTTGTAGTTAACAGTTTTGGTATGAAAACTCACTTCTAGTGGAACTTCAAATCAACGAACAAAGTTCGTTTTGGATGGACAAAGTTAGATGTAATAAACAGTTTTTGTATGAAAACACACTTCTGGTGGAACTTCATATCAACGAACAAAGTTCGAATCGGATGGACAAAGTTAGTTGTAATTAACAGTTTTTGTATGAAAACACACTTCTAGTGGAACTTCATATCAACGAACAAAGTTCGCTTTGGATGGACAAAGTTCGATGTAATTAACAGTTTTTGTATGAAAACACACTTCTAGTGGAACTTCATATCAACGAACAAAGTTTGAAACGGATGGACAAAGTTAGTTGTAATTAACAGTTTTTGTATGAAAACACACTTCTGGTGGAACTTCATATCAACGAACAAAGTTCGAATCGGATGGACAAAGTTAGTTGTAATTAACAGTTTTTGTATGAAAACACACTTCTAGTGGAACTTCATATCAACGAACAAAGTTCGCTTTGGATGGACAAAGTTCGATGTAATTAACAGTTTTTGTATGAAAACACACTTCTAGTGGAACTTCATATCAACGAACAAAGTTTGAAACGGATGGACAAAGTTAGTTGTAATTAACAGTTTTTGTATGAAAACACACTTCTGGTGGAACTTCATATCAACGAACAAAGTTCGAATCGGATGGACAAAGTTAGTTGTAATTAACAGTTTTTGTATGAAAACACACTTCTAGTGGAACTTCATATCAACGAACAAAGTTCGCTTTGGATGGACAAAGTTCGATGTAATTAACAGTTTTTGTATGAAAACACACTTCTGGTGGAACTTCATATCAACGAACAAAGTTCGAATCGGATGGACAAAGTTAGTTGTAATTAACAGTTTTTGTATGAAAACACACTTCTGGTGCAACTTCATATCAACGAACAAAGTTCGAATCGGATAGACAAAGTTAGTTGTAATTAACAGTTTTTGTATGAAAACACACTTCTGGTGGAACTTCATATCAACGAACAAAGTTTGAATCGGATGGACAAAGTTAGTTGTAATTAACAGTTTTTGTATGAAAACACACTTCTGGTGGAACTTCAAATCAAAGAACAAAGTTCGAATCGGATGGACAAAGTTAGTTGTAATTAACAGTTTTTGTATGAAAACACACTTCTGGTGGAACTTCAAATCAAAGAACAAAGTTCGAATCGGATGGACAAAGTTAGTTGTAATTAACAGTTTTTGTATGAAAACACACTTCTGGTGGAACTTCATATCAACGAACAAAGTTCGTTTTGGATGGACAAAGTTAGTTGTAATTAACAGTTTTTGTATGAAAACACACTTCTGGTGGAACTTCATATCAACGAACAAAGTTCGTTTTTAATGGACAAAGTTAGTTGTAATTAACAGTTTTTGTATGAAAACACACTTCTGGTGCAACTTCATATCAACGAACAAAGTTCGAATCGGATAGACAAAGTTAGTTGTAATTAACAGTTTTTGTATGAAAACACACTTCTGGTGGAACTTCATATCAACGAACAAAGTTTGAATCGGATGGACAAAGTTAGTTGTAATTAACAGTTTTTGTATGAAAACACACTTCTGGTGGAACTTAATATGAAAGAACAAAGTTCGAATCGGATGGACAAAGTTAGTTGTAGTTAACAGTTTTGGTATGAAAACTCACTTCTAGTGGAACTTCAAATCAACGAACAAAGTTCGTTTTGGATGGACAAAGCTCGATGTAATTAACAGTTTTTGTATGAAAACACACTTCTAGTGGAACTTCATATCAACGAACAAAGTTTGAATCGGATGGACAAAGTTAGTTGTAATTAACAGTTTTTGTATGAAAACACACTTCTGGTGGAACTTCATATCAACGAACAAAGTTCGTTTTGGATGGACAAAGTTAGTTGTAATTAACAGTTTTTGTATGAAAACACACTTCTGGTGGAACTTCATATCAACGAACAAAGTTCGAATCGGATGGACAAAGTTAGTTGTAATTAACAGTTTTTGTATGAAAACACACTTCTGGTGCAACTTCATATCAACGAACAAAGTTCGAATCGGATAGACAAAGTTAGTTGTAATTAACAGTTTTTGTATGAAAACACACTTCTGGTGGAACTTCAAATCAAAGAACAAAGTTCGTTTTGGATGGACAAAGTTAGTTGTAATTAACAGTTTTTGTATGAAAACACACTTCTGGTGGAACTTCATATCAACGAACAAAGTTCGTTTTTAATGGACAAAGTTAGTTGTAATTAACAGTTTTTGTATGAAAACACACTTCTGGTGCAACTTCATATCAACGAACAAAGTTCGAATCGGATAGACAAAGTTAGTTGTAATTAACAGTTTTTGTATGAAAACACACTTCTGGTGGAACTTCATATCAACGAACAAAGTTTGAATCGGATGGACAAAGTTAGTTGTAATCAACAGTTTTTGTATGAAAACACACTTCTGGTGGAACTTAATATGAAAGAACAAAGTTCGAATCGGATGGACAAAGTTAGTTGTAGTTAACAGTTTTGGTATGAAAACTCACTTCTAGTGGAACTTCAAATCAACGAACAAAGTTCGTTTTGGATGGACAAAGTTCGATGTAATTAACAGTTTTTGTATGAAAACACACTTCTAGTGGAACTTCATATCAACGAACAAAGTTTGAATCGGATGGACAAAGTTAGTTGTAATTAACAGTTTTTGTATGAAAACACACTTCTGGTGCAACTTCATATCAACGAACAAAGTTCGAATCGGATAGACAAAGTTAGTTGTAATTAACAGTTTTTGTATGAAAACACACTTCTAGTGGAACTTCATATCAACGAACAAAGTTTGAAACGGATGGACAAAGTTAGTTGTAATTAACAGTTTTTGTATGAAAACACACTTCTAGTGGAACTTCATATGAAAGAACAAAGTTCGAATCGGATGGACAAAGTTAGTTGTAGTTAACAGTTTTGGTATGAAAACTCACTTCTAGTGGAACTTCAAATCAACGAACAAAGTTCGTTTTGGATGGACAAAGCTCGATGTAATTAACAGTTTTTGTATGAAAACACACTTCTAGTGGAACTTCATATCAACGAACAAAGTTTGAATCGGATGGACAAAGTTAGTTGTAATTAACAGTTTTTGTATGAAAACACACTTCTGGTGGAACTTCATATCAACGAACAAAGTTCGTTTTGGATGGACAAAGTTAGTTGTAATTAACAGTTTTTGTATGAAAACACACTTCTGGTGGAACTTCATATCAACGAACAAAGTTCGTTTTGGATGGACAAAGTTAGTTGTAATTAACAGTTTTTGTATGAAAACACACTTCTGGTGGAACTTCATATCAACGAACAAAGTTCGAATCGGATGGACAAAGTTAGTTGTAATTAACAGTTTTTGTATGAAAACACACTTCTGGTGCAACTTCATATCAACGAACAAAGTTCGAATCGGATAGACAAAGTTAGTTGTAATTAACAGTTTTTGTATGAAAACACACTTCTGGTGGAACTTCATATCAACGAACAAAGTTTGAATCGGATGGACAAAGTTAGTTGTAATTAACAGTTTTTGTATGAAAACACACTTCTGGTGGAACTTCAAATCAAAGAACAAAGTTCGAATCGGATGGACAAAGTTAGTTGTAATTAACAGTTTTTGTATGAAAACACACTTCTGGTGGAACTTCAAATCAAAGAACAAAGTTCGAATCGGATGGACAAAGTTAGTTGTAATTAACAGTTTTTGTATGAAAACACACTTCTGGTGGAACTTCATATCAACGAACAAAGTTCGTTTTGGATGGACAAAGTTAGTTGTAATTAACAGTTTTTGTATGAAAACACACTTCTGGTGGAACTTCATATCAACGAACAAAGTTCGTTTTTAATGGACAAAGTTAGTTGTAATTAACAGTTTTTGTATGAAAACACACTTCTGGTGCAACTTCATATCAACGAACAAAGTTCGAATCGGATAGACAAAGTTAGTTGTAATTAACAGTTTTTGTATGAAAACACACTTCTGGTGGAACTTCATATCAACGAACAAAGTTTGAATCGGATGGACAAAGTTAGTTGTAATTAACAGTTTTTGTATGAAAACACACTTCTGGTGGAACTTAATATGAAAGAACAAAGTTCGAATCGGATGGACAAAGTTAGTTGTAGTTAACAGTTTTGGTATGAAAACTCACTTCTAGTGGAACTTCAAATCAACGAACAAAGTTCGTTTTGGATGGACAAAGTTCGATGTAATTAACAGTTTTTGTATGAAAACACACTTCTAGTGGAACTTCATATCAACGAACAAAGTTTGAATCGGATGGACAAAGTTAGTTGTAATTAACAGTTTTTGTATGAAAACACACTTCTGGTGGAACTTCATATCAACGAACAAAGTTCGTTTTGGATGGACAAAGTTAGTTGTAATTAACAGTTTTTGTATGAAAACACACTTCTGGTGGAACTTCATATCAACGAACAAAGTTCGAATCGGATGGACAAAGTTAGTTGTAATTAACAGTTTTTGTATGAAAACACACTTCTGGTGCAACTTCATATCAACGAACAAAGTTCGAATCGGATAGACAAAGTTAGTTGTAATTAACAGTTTTTGTATGAAAACACACTTCTGGTGGAACTTCATATCAACGAACAAAGTTTGAATCGGATGGACAAAGTTAGTTGTAATTAACAGTTTTTGTATGAAAACACACTTCTGGTGGAACTTCATATGAAAGAACAAAGTTCGAATCGGATGGACAAAGTTAGTTGTAGTTAACAGTTTTGGTATGAAAACTCACTTCTAGTGGAACTTCAAATCAACGAACAAAGTTCGAATCGGATGGACAAAGTTAGTTGTAATTAACAGTTTTTGTATGAAAACACACTTCTAGTGGAACTTCATATCAACGAACAAAGTTCGAATCGGATGGACAAAGTTAATTGTAATTAACAGTTTTTGTATGAAAACACACTTCTGGTGGAACTTCGTATCAACGAACAAAGTTCGAATCGGATGGACAAAGTTAGTTGTAATTAACAGTTTTTGTATGAAAACACACTTCTGGTGGAACTTCATATCAACGAACAAAGTTTGAATCGGATGGACAAAGTTAGTTGTAATTAACAGTTTTTGTATGAAAACACACTTCTAGTGGAACTTCATATCAACGAACAAAGTTCGTTTTTAATGGACAAAGTTAGATGTAATTAACAGTTTTTGTATGAAAACACACTTCTGGTGGAACTTCATATCAACGAACAAAGTTCGAATCGGATGGACAAAGTTAGTTGTAATTAACAGTTTTTGTATGAAAACACACTTTTGGTGGAACTTCATATCAACGAACAAAGTTCGAATCGGATGGACAAAGTTAGTTGTAATTAACAGTTTTTGTATGAAAACACACTTCTGGTGGAACTTCATATCAACGAACAAAGTTCGAATCGGATGGACAAAGTTAGTTGTAATTAACAGTTTTTGTATGAAAACACACTTCTAGTGGAACTTCATATCAATGAACAAAGTTCGAATCGGATGGACAAAGTTAGTTGTAATTAACAGTTTTTGTATGAAAACACACTTCTGGTGGAACTTCATATCCACGAACAAAGTTCGAATCGGATGGACAAAGTTAATTGTAATTTACAGTTTTTGTATGAAAACACACTTCTGGTGGAACTTCATATCAACGAACAAAGTTCGAATCGGATGGACAAATTTAGTTGTAATTAACAGTTTTTGTATGAAAACACATTTCTAGTGGAACTTCATATCAACGAACAAAGTTCGTTTTTAATGGACAAAGTTAGTTGTAATTAACAGTTTTTGTATGAAAACACACTTCTGGTGGAACTTCATATCAACGAACAAAGTTCGAATCGGATGGACAAAGTTAGTTGTAATTAACAGTTTTTGTATGAAAACACACTTCTGGTGGAACTTCATATCAACGAACAAAGTTCAAATCGGATGGACAAAGTTAATTGTAATTTAAAGTTTTTGTATGAAAACACATTTCTAGTGGAACTTCATATCAACGAACAAAGTTCGTTTTTAATGGACAAAGTTAGTTGTAATTAACAGTTTTTGTATGAAAACACACTTCTGGTGGAACTTCATATCAACGAACAAAGTTCGAATCGGATGGACAAAGTTAGTTGTAATTAACAGTTTTTGTATGAAAACACACTTCTGGTGGAACTTCATATCAACGAACAAAGTTCGAATCGGATGGACAAAGTTAGTTGTAATTAACAGTTTTTGTATGAAAACACACTTCTGGTGGAACTTCATATCAACGAACAAAGTTCGAATCGGATGGACAAAGTTAGTTGTAATTAACAGTTTTTGTATGAAAACACACTTCTAGTGGAACTTCAAATCAACGAACAAAGTTCGTTTTGGATGGACAAAGTTAGATGTAATTAACAGTTTTTGTATGAAAACACACTTCTGGTGGAACTTCATATCAACGAACAAAGTTCGAATCGGATGGACAAAGTTAGTTGTAATTAACAGTTTTTGTATGAAAACACACTTCTGGTGGAACTTCATATGAAAGAACAAAGTTCGTTTTGGATGGACAAAGTTAGTTGTAATTAACAGTTTTTGTATGAAAACACACTTCTAGTGGAACTTCAAATCAACGAACAAAGTTCGTTTTGGATGGACAAAGTTAGTTGTAATTAACAGTTTTTGTATGAAAACACACTTCTGATGGAACTTCATATCAAAGAACAAAGTTCGAATCGGACGGACAAAGTTAGTTGTAATTAACAGTTTTTGTATGAAAACACACTTCTGATGGAACTTCATATCAACGAACAAAGTTCGAATCGGATGGACAAAGTTAGTTGTAATTAACAGTTTGTGTATGAAAACACACTTCTGGTGGAACTTCATATCAACGAACAAAGTTCGAATCGGATGGACAAAGTTAGATGTAATTAACAGTTTTTGTATGAAAACACACTTCTGGTGGAACTTCATATCAACGAACAAAGTTCGAATCGGATGGACAAAGTTAGTTGTAATTAACAGTTTTTGTATGAAAACACACTTCTAGTGGAACTTCATATGAAAGAACAAAGTTCGTTTTGTATGGACAAAGTTAGTTGTAATTAAGAGTTTTTGTATGAAAACACACTTCTAGTGGAATTTCATATTAACGAACAAAGTTCGTTTTGGATGGACAAAGTTAGTTGTAATTAACAGTTTTTGTATGAAAACACACTTCTGGTGGAACTTCATATGAAAGAACAAAGTTCGAATCGGATGGACAAAGTTAGTTGTAATTAACAGTTTTTGTATGAAAACACACTTCTAGTGGAACTTCATATGAAAGAACAAAGTTCGTTTTGGATGGACAGAGTTAATTGTAATTAACAGTTTTTGTATGAAAACACACTTCTAGTGGAATTTCATATTAACGAACAAACTTCAATTTGGATGGACAAAGTTAGATGTAATTAACAGTTTTTGTATGAAAACACACTTCTGGTGGAAATTCATATGAAAGAACAAAGTTCGAATCGGATGGACAAAGTTAGTTGTAATTAACAGTTTTTGTATGAAAACACATTTCTAGTGGAACTTCATATCAACGAACAAAGTTCGTTTTTAATGGACAAAGTTAGATGTTATCAACAGTTTTTGTATGAAAACACACTTCTGGTGGAACTTCATATCAACGAACAAAGTTCGAATCGGATGGACAAAGTTAGTTGTAATTAACAGTTTTTGTATGAAAACACACTTCTGGTGGAACTTCATATCAACGAACAAAGTTCGAATCGGATGGACAAAGTTAGTTGTAATTAACAGTTTTTGTATGAAAACACACTTCTAGTGGAACTTCATATCAACGAACAAAGTTCGAATCGGATGGACAAAGTTAGTTGTAATTAACAGTTTTTGTATGAAAACACACTTCTGGTGGAACTTCATATGAAAGAACAAAGTTCGTTTTGGATGGACAAAGTTAGTTGTAATTAACAGTTTTTGTATGAAAACACACTTCTAGTGGAACTTCATATCAACGAACAAAGTTCGTTTTGGATGGACAAAGTTAGTTGTAATTAACAGTTTTTGTATGAAAACACACTTCTGATGGAACTTCATATCAACGAACAAAGTTTGAATCGGATGGACAAAGTTAGTTGTAATTAACAGTTTTTGTATGAAAACACACTTCTGGTGGAACTTCATATGAAAGAACAAAGTTCGAATCGGATGGACAAAGTTAGTTGTAATTAACAGTTTTGGTATGAAAACTCACTTCTAGTGGAACTTCATATCAACGAACAAAGTTCGTTTTGGATGGACAAAGTTCGATGTAATTAACAGTTTTTGTATGAAAACACACTTCTAGTGGAACTTCATATCAACGAACAAAGTTTGAAACGGATGGACAAAGTTAGTTGTAATTAACAGTTTTTGTATGAAAACACACTTCTGGTGGAACTTCATATCAACGAACAAAGTTCGTTTTGGATGGACAAAGTTAGTTGTAATTAACAGTTTTTGTATGAAAACACACTTCTGGTGGAACTTCATATCAACGAACAAAGTTCGTTTTGGATGGACAAAGTTAGTTGTAATTAACAGTTTTTGTATGAAAACACACTTCTGGTGGAACTTCATATCAACGAACAAAGTTCGAATCGGATGGACAAAGTTAGTTGTAATTAACAGTTTTTGTATGAAAACACACTTCTGGTGGAACTTCATATCAACGAACAAAGTTCGAATCGGATGGACAAAGTTAGTTGTAATTAAAAGTTTTTGTATGAAAACACACTTCTGGTGGAACTTCATATCAACGAACAAAGTTCGAATCGGATGGACAAAGTTAGTTGTAATTAACAGTTTTTGTATGAAAACACACTTCTGGTGGAACTTCATACCAACGAACAAAGTTCGAATCGGATAGACAAAGTTAGTTGTAATTAACAGTTTTTGTATGAAAACACACTTCTGGTGGAACTTCATATCAACGAACAAAGTTTGAATCGGATGGACAAAGTTAGTTGTAATTAACAGTTTTTGTATGAAAACACACTTCTGGTGGAACTTCAAATCAAAGAACAAAGTTCGAATCGGATGGACAAAGTTAGTTGTAATTAACAGTTTTTGTATGAAAACACACTTCTGGTGGAACTTCATATCAACGAACAAAGTTCGTTTTGGATGGACAAAGTTAGTTGTAATTAACAGTTTTTGTATGAAAACACACTTCTGGTGGAACTTCATATCAACGAACAAAGTTCGAATCGGATGGACAAAGTTAGTTGTAATTAACAGTTTTTGTATGAAAACACACTTCTGGTGGAACTTCATATCAACGAACAAAGTTCGAATCGGATGGACAAAGTTAGTTGTAATTAACAGTTTTTGTATGAAAACACACTTCTAGTGGAACTTCATATCAACGAACAAAGTTCGAATCGGATGGACAAAGTTAGTTGTAATTAACAGTTTTTGTATGAAAACACACTTCTGGTGGAACTTCATATCCACGAACAAAGTTCGAATCGGATGGACAAAGTTAATTGTAATTTACAGTTTTTGTATGAAAACACACTTCTGGTGGAACTTCATATCAACGAACAAAGTTCGAATCGGATGGACAAAGTTAGTTGTAATTAACAGTTTTTGTATGAAAACACATTTCTAGTGGAACTTCATATCAACGAACAAAGTTCGTTTTTAATGGACAAAGTTAGATGTAATCAACAGTTTTTGTATGAAAACACACTTCTGGTGGAACTTCATATGAAAGAACAAAGTTCGAATCGGATGGACAAAGTTAGATGTAATTAACAGTTTTTGTATGAAAACACACTTCTGGTGGAACTTCATATCAACGAACAAAGTTCGAATCGGATGGACAAAGTTAGTTGTAATTAACAGTTTTTGTATGAAAACACACTTCTAGTGGAACTTCATATCAACGAACAAAGTTCGAATCGGATGGACAAAGTTAGTTGTAATTAACAGTTTTTGTATGAAAACACACTTCTGGTGGAACTTCATATGAAAGAACAAAGTTCGTTTTGGATGGACAAAGTTAGTTGTAATTAACAGTTTTTGTATGAAAACACACTTCTAGTGGAACTTCATATCAACGAACAAAGTTCGTTTTGGATGGACAAAGTTAGTTGTAATTAACAGTTTTTGTATGAAAACACACTTCTGATGGAACTTCATATCAACGAACAAAGTTTGAATCGGATGGACAAAGTTAGTTGTAATTAACAGTTTTTGTATGAAAACACACTTCTGGTGGAACTTCATATGAAAGAACAAAGTTCGAATCGGATGGACAAAGTTAGTTGTAATTAACAGTTTTGGTATGAAAACTCACTTCTAGTGGAACTTCATATCAACGAACAAAGTTCGTTTTGGATGGACAAAGTTCGATGTAATTAACAGTTTTTGTATGAAAACACACTTCTAGTGGAACTTCATATCAACGAACAAAGTTTGAAACGGATGGACAAAGTTAGTTGTAATTAACAGTTTTTGTATGAAAACACACTTCTGGTGGAACTTCATATCAACGAACAAAGTTCGTTTTGGATGGACAGAGTTAATTGTAATTAACAGTTTTTGTATGAAAACACACTTCTAGTGGAACTTCATATCAACGAACAAAGTTCGTTTTGGATGGACAAAGTTCGATGTAATTAACAGTTTTTGTATGAAAACACACTTCTAGTGGAACTTCATATCAACGAACAAAGTTTGAAACGGATGGACAAAGTTAGTTGTAATTAACAGTTTTTGTATGAAAACACACTTCTGGTGGAACTTCATATCAACGAACAAAGTTCGTTTTGGATGGACAAAGTTAGTTGTAATTAACAGTTTTTGTATGAAAACACACTTCTGGTGGAACTTCATATCAACGAACAAAGTTCGAATCGGATGGACAAAGTTAGTTGTAATTAACAGTTTTTGTATGAAAACACACTTCTGGTGCAACTTCATATCAACGAACAAAGTTCGAATCGGATAGACAAAGTTAGTTGTAATTAACAGTTTTTGTATGAAAACACACTTCTGGTGGAACTTCATATCAACGAACAAAGTTTGAATCGGATGGACAAAGTTAGTTGTAATTAACAGTTTTTGTATGAAAACACACTTCTGGTGGAACTTCAAATCAAAGAACAAAGTTCGAATCGGATGGACAAAGTTAGTTGTAATTAACAGTTTTTGTATGAAAACACACTTCTGGTGGAACTTCAAATCAAAGAACAAAGTTCGAATCGGATGGACAAAGTTAGTTGTAATTAACAGTTTTTGTATGAAAACACACTTCTGGTGGAACTTCATATCAACGAACAAAGTTCGTTTTGGATGGACAAAGTTAGTTGTAATTAACAGTTTTTGTATGAAAACACACTTCTGGTGGAACTTCATATCAACGAACAAAGTTCGTTTTTAATGGACAAAGTTAGTTGTAATTAACAGTTTTTGTATGAAAACACACTTCTGGTGCAACTTCATATCAACGAACAAAGTTCGAATCGGATAGACAAAGTTAGTTGTAATTAACAGTTTTTGTATGAAAACACACTTCTGGTGGAACTTCATATCAACGAACAAAGTTTGAATCGGATGGACAAAGTTAGTTGTAATTAACAGTTTTTGTATGAAAACACACTTCTGGTGGAACTTAATATGAAAGAACAAAGTTCGAATCGGATGGACAAAGTTAGTTGTAGTTAACAGTTTTGGTATGAAAACTCACTTCTAGTGGAACTTCAAATCAACGAACAAAGTTCGTTTTGGATGGACAAAGTTCGATGTAATTAACAGTTTTTGTATGAAAACACACTTCTAGTGGAACTTCATATCAACGAACAAAGTTTGAATCGGATGGACAAAGTTAGTTGTAATTAACAGTTTTTGTATGAAAACACACTTCTGGTGGAACTTCATATCAACGAACAAAGTTCGAATCGGATAGACAAAGTTAGTTGTAATTAACAGTTTTTGTATGAAAACACACTTCTGGTGGAACTTCATATCAACGAACAAAGTTTGAATCGGATGGACAAAGTTAGTTGTAATTAACAGTTTTTGTATGAAAACACACTTCTGGTGGAACTTAATATGAAAGAACAAAGTTCGAATCGGATGGACAAAGTTAGTTGTAGTTAACAGTTTTGGTATGAAAACTCACTTCTAGTGGAACTTCAAATCAACGAACAAAGTTCGTTTTGGATGGACAAAGTTAGTTGTAATTAACAGTTTTTGTATGAAAACACACTTCTGGTGGAACTTCATATCAACGAACAAAGTTCGAATCGGATGGACAAAGTTAGTTGTAATTAACAGTTTTTGTATGAAAACACACTTCTGGTGCAACTTCATATCAACGAACAAAGTTCGAATCGGATAGACAAAGTTAGTTGTAATTAACAGTTTTTGTATGAAAACACACTTCTGGTGGAACTTCATATCAACGAACAAAGTTTGAATCGGATGGACAAAGTTAGTTGTAATTAACAGTTTTTGTATGAAAACACACTTCTGGTGGAACTTCATATGAAAGAACAAAGTTCGAATCGGATGGACAAAGTTAGTTGTAGTTAACAGTTTTGGTATGAAAACTCACTTCTAGTGGAACTTCAAATCAACGAACAAAGTTCGAATCGGATGGACAAAGTTAGTTGTAATTAACAGTTTTTGTATGAAAACACACTTCTAGTGGAACTTCATATCAACGAACAAAGTTCGAATCGGATGGACAAAGTTAATTGTAATTAACAGTTTTTGTATGAAAACACACTTCTGGTGGAACTTCATATCAACGAACAAAGTTCGAATCGGATGGACAAAGTTAGTTCTAATTAACAGTTTTTGTATGAAAACACACTTCTGGTGGAACTTCGTATCAAAGAACAAAGTTCGAATCGGATGGACAAAGTTAGTTGTAATTAACAGTTTTTGTATGAAAACACACTTCTAGTGGAACTTCATATCAACGAACAAAGTTCGTTTTGGATGAACAAAGTTAGTTGTAATTAACAGTTTTTGTATGAAAACACACTTCTGGTGGAACTTCATATCAACGAACAAAGTTCGAATCGGATGGACAAAGTTAGTTGTAATTAACAGTTTTTGTATGAAAACACACTTCTGGTGGAACTTCATATCAACGAACAAAGTTTGAATCGGATGGACAAAGTTAGTTGTAATTAACAGTTTTTGTATGAAAACACACTTCTAGTGGAACTTCATATCAACGAACAAAGTTCGTTTTTAATGGACAAAGTTAGATGTAATTAACAGTTTTTGTATGAAAACACACTTCTGGTGGAACTTCATATCAACGAACAAAGTTCGAATCGGATGGACAAAGTTAGTTGTAATTAACAGTTTTTGTATGAAAACACACTTCTGGTGGAACTTCATATCAACGAACAAAGTTTGAATCGGATGGACAAAGTTAGTTGTAATTAACAGTTTTTGTATGAAAACACACTTCTGGTGGAACTTCATATGAAAGAACAAAGTTCGAATCGGATGGACAAAGTTAGTTGTAGTTAACAGTTTTTGTATGAAAACACATTTCTAGTGGAACTTCATATCAACGAACAAAGTTCGTTTTTAATGGACAAAGTTAGATGTAATCAACAGTTTTTGTATGAAAACACACTTCTGGTGGAACTTCATATCAACGAACAAAGTTCGAATCGGATGGACAAAGTTAGTTGTAATTAACAGTTTTTGTATGAAAACACACTTCTGGTGGAACTTCATATCAACGAACAAAGTTCGAATCGGATGGACAAAGTTAGTTGTAATTAACAGTTTTTGTATGAAAACACACTTCTAGTGGAACTTCATATCAACGAACAAAGTTCGAATCGGATGGACAAAGTTAGTTGTAATTAACAGTTTTTGTATGAAAACACACTTCTGGTGGAACTTCATATGAAAGAACAAAGTTCGTTTTGGATGGACAAAGTTAGTTGTAATTAACAGTTTTTGTATGAAAACACACTTCTAGTGGAACTTCATATCAACGAACAAAGTTCGTTTTGGATGGACAAAGTTAGTTGTAATTAACAGTTTTTGTATGAAAACACACTTCTGGTGGAACTTCATATGAAAGAACAAAGTTCGAATCGGATGGACAAAGTTAGTTGTAATTAACAGTTTTGGTATGAAAACTCACTTCTAGTGGAACTTCATATCAACGAACAAAGTTCGTTTTGGATGGACAAAGTTCGATGTAATTAACAGTTTTTGTATGAAAACACACTTCTGGTGGAACTTCATATCAACGAACAAAGTTCGAATCGGATGGACAAAGTTAGTTGTAGTTAACAGTTTTTGTATGAAAACACACTTCTGGTGGAACTTCATATCAACGAACAAAGTTTGAATCGGATGGACAAAGTTAGTTGTAATTAACAGTTTTTGTATGAAAACACACTTCTGGTGGAACTTCATATCAACGAACAAAGTTCGAATCGGATGGACAAAGTTAGTTGTAATTAACAGTTTTTGTATGAAAACACACTTCTAGTGGAACTTCATATCAACGAACAAAGTTTGAATCGGATGGACAAAGTTAGTTGTAATTAACAGTTTTTGTATGAAAACACACTTCTGGTGGAACTTCATATCAACGAACAAAGTTCGAATCGGATGGACAAAGTTAGTTGTAGTTAACAGTTTTTGTATGAAAACACATTTCTAGTGGAACTTCATATCAACGAACAAAGTTCGTTTTTAATGGACAAAGTTAGATGTAATCAACAGTTTTTGTATGAAAACACACTTCTGGTGGAACTTCATATCAACGAACAAAGTTCGAATCGGATGGACAAAGTTAGTTGTAATTAACAGTTTTTGTATGAAAACACACTTCTGGTGGAACTTCATATCAACGAACAAAGTTCGAATCGGATGGACAAAGTTAGTTGTAATTAACAGTTTTTGTATGAAAACACACTTCTAGTGGAACTTCATATCAACGAACAAAGTTCGAATCGGATGGACAAAGTTAGTTGTAATTAACAGTTTTTGTATGAAAACACACTTCTGGTGGAACTTCATATGAAAGAACAAAGTTCGTTTTGGATGGACAAAGTTAGTTGTAATTAACAGTTTTTGTATGAAAACACACTTCTGATGGAACTTCATATCAACGAACAAAGTTTGAATCGGATGGACAAAGTTAGTTGTAATTAACAGTTTTTGTATGAAAACACACTTCTGGTGGAAATTCATATGAAAGAACAAAGTTCGAATCGGATGGACAAAGTTAGTTGTAATTAACAGTTTTGGTATGAAAACTCACTTCTAGTGGAACTTCATATCAACGAACAAAGTTCGTTTTGGATGGACAAAGTTCGATGTAATTAACAGTTTTTGTATGAAAACACACTTCTAGTGGAACTTCATATCAACGAACAAAGTTTGAAACGGATGGACAAAGTTAGTTGTAATTAACAGTTTTTGTATGAAAACACACTTCTGGTGGAACTTCATATCAACGAACAAAGTTCGTTTTGGATGGACAAAGTTAGTTGTAATTAACAGTTTTTGTATGAAAACACACTTCTAGTGGAACTTCATATCAACGAACAAAGTTCGTTTTGGATGGACAAAGTTCGATGTAATTAACAGTTTTTGTATGAAAACACACTTCTAGTGGAACTTCATATCAACGAACAAAGTTTGAAACGGATGGACAAAGTTAGTTGTAATTAACAGTTTTTGTATGAAAACACACTTCTGGTGGAACTTCATATCAACGAACAAAGTTCGTTTTGGATGGACAAAGTTAGTTGTAATTAACAGTTTTTGTATGAAAACACACTTCTGGTGGAACTTCATATCAACGAACAAAGTTCGAATCGGATGGACAAAGTTAGTTGTAATTAACAGTTTTTGTATGAAAACACACTTCTGGTGCAACTTCATATCAACGAACAAAGTTCGAATCGGATGGACAAAGTTAGTTGTAATTAACAGTTTTTGTATGAAAACACACTTCTGGTGGAACTTCATATCAACGAACAAAGTTTGAATCGGATGGACAAAGTTAGTTGTAATTAACAGTTTTTGTATGAAAACACACTTCTGGTGGAACTTCAAATCAAAGAACAAAGTTCGAATCGGATGGACAAAGTTAGTTGTAATTAACAGTTTTTGTATGAAAACACACTTCTGGTGGAACTTCAAATCAAAGAACAAAGTTCGAATCGGATGGACAAAGTTAGTTGTAATTAACAGTTTTTGTATGAAAACACACTTCTGGTGGAACTTCATATCAACGAACAAAGTTCGTTTTGGATGGACAAAGTTAGTTGTAATTAACAGTTTTTGTATGAAAACACACTTCTGGTGGAACTTCATATCAACGAACAAAGTTCGTTTTTAATGGACAAAGTTAGTTGTAATTAACAGTTTTTGTATGAAAACACACTTCTGGTGCAACTTCATATCAACGAACAAAGTTCGAATCGGATAGACAAAGTTAGTTGTAATTAACAGTTTTTGTATGAAAACACACTTCTGGTGGAACTTCATATCAACGAACAAAGTTTGAATCGGATGGACAAAGTTAGTTGTAATTAACAGTTTTTGTATGAAAACACACTTCTGGTGGAACTTAATATGAAAGAACAAAGTTCGAATCGGATGGACAAAGTTAGTTGTAGTTAACAGTTTTGGTATGAAAACTCACTTCTAGTGGAACTTCAAATCAACGAACAAAGTTCGTTTTGGATGGACAAAGTTCGATGAAATTAACAGTTTTTGTATGAAAACACACTTCTAGTGGAACTTCATATCAACGAACAAAGTTTGAATCGGATGGACAAAGTTAGTTGTAATTAACAGTTTTTGTATGAAAACACACTTCTGGTGGAACTTCATATCAACGAACAAAGTTCGAATCGGATAGACAAAGTTAGTTGTAATTAACAGTTTTTGTATGAAAACACACTTCTGGTGGAACTTCATATCAACGAACAAAGTTTGAATCGGATGGACAAAGTTAGTTGTAATTAACAGTTTTTGTATGAAAACACACTTCTGGTGGAACTTAATATGAAAGAACAAAGTTCGAATCGGATGGACAAAGTTAGTTGTAGTTAACAGTTTTGGTATGAAAACTCACTTCTAGTGGAACTTCAAATCAACGAACAAAGTTCGTTTTGGATGGACAAAGTTAGTTGTAATTAACAGTTTTTGTATGAAAACACACTTCTGGTGGAACTTCATATCAACGAACAAAGTTCGAATCGGATGGACAAAGTTAGTTGTAATTAACAGTTTTTGTATGAAAACACACTTCTGGTGCAACTTCATATCAACGAACAAAGTTCGAATCGGATAGACAAAGTTAGTTGTAATTAACAGTTTTTGTATGAAAACACACTTCTGGTGGAACTTCATATCAACGAACAAAGTTTGAATCGGATGGACAAAGTTAGTTGTAATTAACAGTTTTTGTATGAAAACACACTTCTGGTGGAACTTCATATGAAAGAACAAAGTTCGAATCGGATGGACAAAGTTAGTTGTAGTTAACAGTTTTGGTATGAAAACTCACTTCTAGTGGAACTTCAAATCAACGAACAAAGTTCGAATCGGATGGACAAAGTTAGTTGTAATTAACAGTTTTTGTATGAAAACACACTTCTAGTGGAACTTCATATCAACGAACAAAGTTCGAATCGGATGGACAAAGTTAATTGTAATTAACAGTTTTTGTATGAAAACACACTTCTGGTGGAACTTCATATCAACGAACAAAGTTCGAATCGGATGGACAAAGTTAGTTCTAATTAACAGTTTTTGTATGAAAACACACTTCTGGTGGAACTTCGTATCAAAGAACAAAGTTCGAATCGGATGGACAAAGTTAGTTGTAATTAACAGTTTTTGTATGAAAACACACTTCTAGTGGAACTTCATATCAACGAACAAAGTTCGTTTTGGATGAACAAAGTTAGTTGTAATTAACAGTTTTTGTATGAAAACACACTTCTGGTGGAACTTCATATCAACGAACAAAGTTCGAATCGGATGGACAAAGTTAGTTGTAATTAACAGTTTTTGTATGAAAACACACTTCTGGTGGAACTTCATATCAACGAACAAAGTTTGAATCGGATGGACAAAGTTAGTTGTAATTAACAGTTTTTGTATGAAAACACACTTCTAGTGGAACTTCATATCAACGAACAAAGTTCGTTTTTAATGGACAAAGTTAGATGTAATTAACAGTTTTTGTATGAAAACACACTTCTGGTGGAACTTCATATCAACGAACAAAGTTCGAATCGGATGGACAAAGTTAGTTGTAATTAACAGTTTTTGTATGAAAACACACTTCTGGTGGAACTTCATATCAACGAACAAAGTTTGAATCGGATGGACAAAGTTAGTTGTAATTAACAGTTTTTGTATGAAAACACACTTCTGGTGGAACTTCATATGAAAGAACAAAGTTCGAATCGGATGGACAAAGTTAGTTGTAGTTAACAGTTTTGGTATGAAAACTCACTTCTAGTGGAACTTCAAATCAACGAACAAAGTTCGAATCGGATGGACAAAGTTAGTTGTAATTAACAGTTTTTGTATGAAAACACACTTCTAGTGGAACTTCATATCAACGAACAAAGTTCGAATCGGATGGACAAAGTTAATTGTAATTAACAGTTTTTGTATGAAAACACACTTTTGGTGGAACTTCGTATCAAAGAACAAAGTTCGAATCGGATGGACAAAGTTAGTTGTAATTAACAGTTTTTGTATGAAAACACACTTCTAGTGGAACTTCATATCAACGAACAAAGTTCGTTTTGGATGAACAAAGTTAGTTGTAATTAACAGTTTTTGTATGAAAACACACTTCTGGTGGAACTTCATATCAACGAACAAAGTTCGAATCGGATGGACAAAGTTAGTTGTAATTAACAGTTTTTGTATGAAAACACACTTCTGGTGGAACTTCATATCAACGAACAAAGTTTGAATCGGATGGACAAAGTTAGTTGTAATTAACAGTTTTTGTATGAAAACACACTTCTAGTGGAACTTCATATCAACGAACAAAGTTCGTTTTTAATGGACAAAGTTAGATGTAATTAACAGTTTTTGTATGAAAACACACTTCTGGTGGAACTTCATATCAACGAACAAAGTTCGAATCGGATGGACAAAGTTAGTTGTAATTAACAGTTTTTGTATGAAAACACACTTTTGGTGGAACTTCATATCAACGAACAAAGTTCGAATCGGATGGACAAAGTTAGTTGTAATAAACAGTTTTTGTATGAAAACACACTTCTGGTGGAACTTCATATCAACGAACAAAGTTCGAATCGGATGGACAAAGTTAGTTGTAATTAACAGTTTTTGTATGAAAACACACTTCTAGTGGAACTTCATATCAATGAACAAAGTTCGAATCGGATGGACAAAGTTAGTTGTAATTAACAGTTTTTGTATGAAAACACACTTCTGGTGGAACTTCATATCCACGAACAAAGTTCGAATCGGATGGACAAAGTTAATTGTAATTTACAGTTTTTGTATGAAAACACACTTCTGGTGGAACTTCATATCAACGAACAAAGTTCGAATCGGATGGACAAATTTAGTTGTAATTAACAGTTTTTGTATGAAAACACACTTCTGGTGGAACTTCATATGAAAGAACAAAGTTCGTTTTGGATGGACAAAGTTAGTTGTAATTAACAGTTTTTGTATGAAAACACACTTCTGGTGGAACTTCATATCAACGAACAAAGTTCGAATCGGATGGACAAAGTTAGTTGTAATTAACAGTTTTTGTATGAAAACACACTTCTGGTGGAACTTCATATCAACGAACAAAGTTCAAATCGGATGGACAAAGTTAATTGTAATTTACAGTTTTTGTATGAAAACACATTTCTAGTGGAACTTCATATCAACGAACAAAGTTCGTTTTTAATGGACAAAGTTAGTTGTAATTAACAGTTTTTGTATGAAAACACACTTCTGGTGGAACTTCATATCAACGAACAAAGTTCGAATCGGATGGACAAAGTTAGTTGTAATTAACAGTTTTTGTATGAAAACACACTTCTGGTGGAACTTCATATCAACGAACAAAGTTCGAATCGGATGGACAAAGTTAGTTGTAATTAACAGTTTTTGTATGAAAACACACTTCTGGTGGAACTTCATATCAACGAACAAAGTTCGAATCGGATGGACAAAGTTAGTTGTAATTAACAGTTTTTGTATGAAAACACACTTCTAGTGGAACTTCATATCAACGAACAAAGTTCGAATCGGATGGACAAAGTTAGTTGTAATTAACAGTTTTTGTATGAAAACACACTTCCAGTGGAACTTCATATGAAAGAACAAAGTTCGTTTTGGATGGACAAAGTTAGTTGTAATTAACAGTTTTTGTATGAAAACACACTTCTGATGGAACTTCATATCAACGAACAAAGTTTGAATCGGATGGACAAAGTTAGTTGTAATTAACAGTTTTTGTATGAAAACACACTTCTGGTGGAACTTCATATGAAAGAACAAAGTTCGAATCGGATGGACAAAGTTAGTTGTAGTTAACAGTTTTTGTATGAAAACTCACTTCTAGTGGAACTTCAAATCAACGAACAAAGTTCGTTTTGGATGGACAAAGTTAGATGTAATTAACAGTTTTTGTATGAAAACACACTTCTGGTGGAACTTCATATCAACGAACAAAGTTCGAATCGGATGGACAAAGTTAGTTGTAATTAACAGTTTTTGTATGAAAACACACTTCTGGTGGAACTTCATATGAAAGAACAAAGTTCGTTTTGGATGGACAAAGTTAGTTGTAATTAACAGTTTTTGTATGAAAACACACTTCTAGTGGAACTTCAAATCAACGAACAAAGTTCGTTTTGGATGGACAAAGTTAGTTGTAATTAACAGTTTTTGTATGAAAACACACTTCTGATGGAACTTCATATCAAAGAACAAAGTTCGAATCGGACGGACAAAGTTAGTTGTAATTAACAGTTTTTGTATGAAAACACACTTCTGATGGAACTTCATATCAACGAACAAAGTTCGAATCGGATGGACAAAGTTAGTTGTAATTAACAGTTTTTGTATGAAAACACACTTCTGGTGGAACTTCATATCAACGAACAAAGTTCGAATCGGATGGACAAAGTTAGATGTAATTAACAGTTTTTGTATGAAAACACACTTCTGGTGGAACTTCATATCAACGAACAAAGTTTGAATCGGATGGACAAAGTTAGTTGTAATTAACAGTTTTTGTATGAAAACACACTTCTAGTGGAACTTCATATGAAAGAACAAAGTTCGTTTTGTATGGACAAAGTTAGTTGTAATTAAGAGTTTTTGTATGAAAACACACTTCTAGTGGAATTTCATATTAACGAACAAAGTTCGTTTTGGATGGACAAAGTTAGTTGTAATTAACAGTTTTTGTATGAAAACACACTTCTGGTGGAACTTCATATGAAAGAACAAAGTTCGAATCGGATGGACAAAGTTAGTTGTAATTAACAGTTTTTGTATGAAAACACACTTCTAGTGGAACTTCATATGAAAGAACAAAGTTCGTTTTGGATGGACAGAGGTTATTGTAATTAACAGTTTTTGTATGAAAACACACTTCTAGTGGAATTTCATATTAACGAACAAACTTCAATTTGGATGGACAAAGTTAGTTGTAATTAACAGTTTTTGTATGAAAACACACTTCTGGTGGAAATTCATATGAAAGAACAAAGTTCGAATCGGATGGACAAAGTTAGTTGTAATTAACAGTTTTTGTATGAAAACACACTTCTAGTGGAACCTCATATGAAAAAACAAAGTTCGTTTTGGATGGACAAAGTTAGTTGTAATTAACAGTTTTTGTATGAAAACACACTTCTGGTGGAACTTCATATGAAAGAACAAAGTTCGAATCGGATGGACAAAGTTAGTTGTAATTAACAGTTTTTGTATGAAAACACACTTCTGGTGGAACTTCATATCAACGAACAAAGTTCGAATCGGATGGACAAAGTTAGTTGTAATTAACAGTTTTTGTATGAAAACACACTTCTGATGGAACTTCATATGAAAGAACAAAGTTCGAATCGGATGGACAAAGTTAGTTGTAATTAACAGTTTTTGTATGAAAACACACTTCTGGTGGAACTTCATATCAACGAACAAAGTTCGTTTTGGATGGACAAAGTTAGTTGTAATTAACAGTTTTTGTATGAAAACACACTTCTGGTGGAACTTCATATGAAAGAACAAAGTTCGAATCGGATGGACAAAGTTAGTTGTAATTAACAGTTTTTGTATGAAAACACACTTCTGGTGGAACTTCATATCAACGAACAAAGTTCGAATCGGATGGACAAAGTTAGTTGTAATTAACAGTTTTTGTATGAAAACACACTTCTGATGGAACTTCATATCAACGAACAAAGTTCGAATCGGATGGACAAAGTTAGTTGTAATTAACAGTTTTTGTATGAAAACACACTTCTGATGGAACTTCATATGAAAGAACAAAGTTCGAATCGGATGGACAAAGTTAGTTGTAATTAACAGTTTTTGTATGAAAACACACTTCTGGTGGAAATTCATATGAAAGAACAAAGTTCGAATCGGATGGACAAAGTTAGTTGTAATTAACAGTTTTTGTATGAAAACACACTTCTAGTGGAACTTCATATGAAAGAACAAAGTTCGAATCGGATGGACAAAGTTAGTTGTAATTAACAGTTTTTGTATGAAAACACACTTCTGGTGGAACTTCATATCAACGAACAAAGTTCGAATCGGATGGACAAAGTTAGTTGTAATTAACAGTTTTTGTATGAAAACACACTTCTGATGGAACTTCATATCAACGAACAAAGTTCGTTTTTAATGGACAAAGTTAGATGTAATTAACAGTTTTTGTATGAAAACACACTTCTAGTGGAACTTCATATGAAAGAACAAAGTTCGAATCGGATGGACAAAGTTAGTTGTAATTAACAGTTTTTGTATGAAAACACACTTCTGGTGGAACTTCATATCAACGAACAAAGTTCGAATCGGATGGACAAAGTTAGTTGTAATTAACAGTTTTTGTATGAAAACACACTTCTGGTGGAACTTCATATCAACGAACAAAGTTCGAATCGGATGGACAAAGTTAGTTGTAATTAACAGTTTTTGTATGAAAACACACTTCTGGTGGAACTTCATATCAACGAACAAAGTTCGAATCGGATGGACAAAGTTAGATGTAATTAACAGTTTTTGTATGAAAACACACTTCTAGTGGAACTTCATATCAACGAACAAAGTTCGAATCGGATGGACAAAGTTAGTTGTAATTAACAGTTTTTGTATGAAAACACACTTCTGGTGGAACTTCATATCAACGAACAAAGTTCGAATCGGATGGACAAAGTTAGTTGTAATTAACAGTTTTTGTATGAAAACACACTTCTAGTGGAACTTCATATCAACGAACAAAGTTCGAATCGGATGGACAAAGTTAGTTGTAATTAACAGTTTTTGTATGAAAACACACTTCTGGTGGAACTTCATATCAACGAACAAAGTTCGAATCGGATGGACAAAGTTAGATGTAATTAACAGTTTTTGTATGAAAACACACTTCTGGTGGAACTTCATATCAACGAACAAAGTTCGAATCGGATGGACAAAGTTAGATGTAATTAACAGTTTTTGTATGAAAACACACTTCTAGTGGAACTTCATATCAACGAACAAAGTTCGAATCGGATGGACAAAGTTAGTTGTAATTAACAGTTTTTGTATGAAAACACACTTCTGGTGGAACTTCATATCAACGAACAAAGTTCGAATCGGATGGACAAAGTTAGTTGTAATTAACAGTTTTTGTATGAAAACACACTTCTGGTGGAACTTCATATCAACGAACAAAGTTCGAATCGGATGGACAAAGTTAGTTGTAATTAACAGTTTTTGTATGAAAACACACTTCTAGTGGAACTTCATATGAAAGAACAAAGTTCGAATCGGATGGACAAAGTTAGTTGTAATTAACAGTTTTTGTATGAAAACACACTTCTGGTGGAACTTCATATCAACGAACAAAGTTCGAATCGGATGGACAAAGTTAGTTGTAATTAACAGTTTTTGTATGAAAACACACTTCTGGTGGAACTTCATATCAACGAACAAAGTTCGAATCGGATGGACAAAGTTAGTTGTAATTAACAGTTTTTGTATGAAAACACACTTCTAGTGGAACTTCATATGAAAGAACAAAGTTCGAATCGGATGGACAAAGTTAGATGTAATTAACAGTTTTTGTATGAAAACATACTTCTAGTGGAACTTCATATCAACGAACAAAGTTCGAATCGGATGGACAAAGTTAGTTGTAATTAACAGTTTTTGTATGAAAACACACTTCTGGTGGAACTTCATATCAACGAACAAAGTTCGAATCGGATGGACAAAGTTAGTTGTAATTAACAGTTTTTGTATGAAAACACACTTCTAGTGGAACTTCATATCAACGAACAAAGTTCGAATCGGATGGACAAAGTTAGTTGTAATTAACAGTTTTTGTATGAAAACACACTTCTGGTGGAACTTCATATCAACGAACAAAGTTCGAATCGGATGGACAAAGTTAGTTGTAATTAACAGTTTTTGTATGAAAACACACTTCTGGTGGAACTTCATATCAACGAACAAAGTTCGAATCGGATGGACAAAGTTAGTTGTAATTAACAGTTTTTGTATGAAAACACACTTCTAGTGGAACTTCATATCAACGAACAAAGTTCGAATCGGATGGACAAAGTTAGTTGTAATTAACAGTTTTTGTATGAAAACACACTTCTGGTGGAACTTCATATCCACGAACAAAGTTCGAATCGGATGGACAAAGTTAATTGTAATTTACAGATTTTGTATGAAAACACACTTCTGGTGGAACTTCATATCAACGAACAAAGTTCGAATCGGATGGACAAATTTAGTTGTAATTAACAGTTTTTGTATGAAAACACATTTCTAGTGGAACTTCATATCAACGAACAAAGTTCGTTTTTAATGGACAAAGTTAGTTGTAATTAACAGTTTTTGTATGAAAACACACTTCTGGTGGAACTTCATATCAACGAACAAAGTTCGAATCGGATGGACAAAGTTAGTTGTAATTAACAGTTTTTGTATGAAAACACACTTCTGGTGGAACTTCATATCAACGAACAAAGTTCGAATCGGATGGACAAAGTTAGTTGTAATTAACAGTTTTTGTATGAAAACTCACTTCTGGTGGAACTTCATATCAACGAACAAAGTTCGTTTTGGATGGACAAAGTTAGTTGTAATTAACAGTTTTTGCATGAAAACACACTTCTGGTGGAACTTCATATGAAAGAACAAAGTTCGAATCGGATGGACAAAGTTAGTTGTAATTAACAGTTTTGGTATGAAAACACACTTCTGGTGGAACTTCATATCAACGAACAAAGTTCGTTTTGGATGGATAAAGTAAGTTGTAATTAACAGTTTTTGTATGAAAACTCACTTCTAGTGGAACTTCATATGAAAGAACAAAGTTCGTTTTGGATGGACAAAGTTAGTTGTAATTAACAGTTTTTGTATGAAAACACACTTCTAGTGGAACTTCATATGAAAAAACAAAGTTCGAATCGGATGGACAAAGTTAGTTGTAATTAACAGTTTTTGTATGAAAACACACTTCTAGTGGAACTTCATATCAACGAACAAAGTTCGTTTTGGATGGATAAAGTAAGTTGTAATTAACAGTTTTTGTATGAAAACTCACTTCTAGTGGAACTTCATATCAACGAACAAAGTTCGAATCGGATGGACAAAGTTAGTTGTAATTAACAGTTTTTGTATGAAAACACACTTCTAGTGGAACTTCATATGAAAAAACAAAGTTCGAATCGGATGGACAAAGTTAGTTGTGATTAACAGTTTTTGTATGAAAACACACTTCTAGTGGAACTTCATATCAACGAACAAAGTTCGTTTTGAATGGATAAAGTTAGTTGTAATTAACAGTTTTGGTATGAAAACACACTTCTGGTGGAACTTCATATCAACGAACAAAGTTCGTTTTGGATGGATAAAGTAAGTTGTAATTAACAGTTTTTGTATGAAAACTCACTTCTAGTGGAACTTCATATGAAAGAACAAAGTTCGTTTTGGATGGACAAAGTTAGTTGTAATTAACAGTTTTTGTATGAAAACACACTTCTAGTGGAACTTCATATGAAAAAACAAAGTTCGAATCGGATGGACAAAGTTAGTTGTGATTAACAGTTTTTGTATGAAAACTCACTTCTAGTGGAACTTCATATCAACGAACAAAGTTCGTTTTGAATGGATAAAGTTAGTTGTAATTAACAGTTTTTGTATGAAAATACACTTCTGGTGGAACTTCATATGAAAAAACAAAGTTCGAATCGGATGGACAAAGTTAGTTGTAATTAACAGTTTTTGTATGAAAACACACTTCTGGTGGAACTTCAAATCAAAGAACAAAGTTCGAATCGGATGGACAAAGTTAGTTGTAATTAACAGTTTTTGTATGAAAACACACTTCTGGTGGAACTTCATATCAACGAGCAAAGTTCGTTTTGGATGGACAAAGTTAGTTGTAATTAACAGTTTTTGTATGAAAACACACTTCTGGTGGAACTTCATATCAACGAACAAAGTTCGAATCTGATGGACGAAGTTAGTTGTAATTAACAGTTTTTGTATGAAAACACACTTCTGGTGGAACTTCATATCAACGAACAAAGTTCGAATCGGATAGACAAAGTTAGTTGTAATTAACAGTTTTTGTATGAAAACACACTTCTAGTGGAACTTCATATGAAAGAACAAAGTTCGAATCGGATGGACAAAGTTAGTTGTAATTAACAGTTTTTGTATGAAAACACACTTCTGGTGGAACTTCATATGAAAGAACAAAGTTCGAATCGGATGGACAAAGTTAGTTGTGATTAACAGTTTTTGTATGAAAACACACTTCTGGTGGAACTTCAAATCAAAGAACAAAGTTCGTTTTGGATGGATAAAGTAAGTTGTAATTAACAGTTTTTGTATGAAAACACACTTCTGGTGGAACTTCATATGAAAGAACAAAGTTCGATTCGGATGGACAAAGTTAGTTGTAATTAACAGTTTTTGTATGAAAACACACTTCTGGTGGAACTTCAAATCAAAGAACAAAGTTCGAATCGGATGGATAAAGTAAGTTGTAATTAACAGTTTTTGTATGAAAACTCACTTCTAGTGGAACTTCATATGAAAGAACAAAGTTCGTTTTGAATGGATAAAGTTAGTTGTAATTAACAGTTTTTGTATGAAAACACACTTCTGGTGGAACTTCATATGAAAGAACAAAGTTCGAATCGGATGGACAAAGTTAGTTGTGATTAACAGTTTTTGTATGAAAACACACTTCTGGTGGAACTTCAAATCAAAGAACAAAGTTCGTTTTGGATGGATAAAGTAAGTTGTAATTAACAGTTTTGGTATGAAAACTCACTTCTAGTGGAACTTCATATGAAAGAACAAAGTTCGTTTTGGATGGACAAAGTTCGATGAAATTAACAGTTTTTGTATGAAAACACACTTCTAGTGGAACTTCATATGAAAAAACAAAGCTCGAATCGGATGGACAAAGTTAGTTGTGATTAACAGTTTTTGTATGAAAACTCACTTCTAGTGGAACTTCATATCAACGAACAAAGTTCGTTTTGAATGGATAAAGTTAGTTGTAATTAACAGTTTTTGTATGAAAATACACTTCTGGTGGAACTTCATATGAAAGAACAAAGTTCGAATCGGATGGACAAAGTTAGTTGTAATTAACAGTTTTTGTATGAAAACACACTTCTAGTGGAACTTCATATGAAAAAACAAAGTTCGAATCGGATGGACAAAGTTAGTTGTGATTAACAGTTTTTGTATGAAAACTCACTTCTAGTGGAACTTCATATCAACGAACAAAGTTCGTTTTGAATGGATAAAGTTAGTTGTAATTAACAGTTTTTGTATGAAAACACACTTCTGGTGGAACTTCATATGAAAGAACAAAGTTCGAATCGGATGGACAAAGTTAGTTGTGATTAACAGTTTTTGTATGAAAACACACTTCTGGTGGAACTTCAAATCAAAGAACAAAGTTCGTTTTGGATGGATAAAGTAAGTTGTAATTAACAGTTTTTGTATGAAAACACACTTCTAGTGGAACTTCATATGAAAGAACAAAGTTCGAATCGGATGGACAAAGTTAGTTGTAATTAACAGTTTTTGTATGAAAACACACTTCTGGTGGAACTTCATATCAACGAACAAAGTTCGAATCGGATGGACAAAGTTAGTTGTAATTAACAGTTTTTGTATGAAAACACACTTCTAGTGGAACTTCATATCAACGAACAAAGTTCGAATCGGATGGACAAAGTTAGTTGTAATTAACAGTTTTTGTATGAAAACACACTTCTGGTGGAACTTCATATCAACGAACAAAGTTCGAATCGGATGGACAAAGTTAGATGTAATTAACAGTTTTTGTATGAAAACACACTTCTGGTGGAACTTCATATCAACGAACAAAGTTCGAATCGGATGGACAAAGTTAGATGTAATTAACAGTTTTTGTATGAAAACACACTTCTAGTGGAACTTCATATCAACGAACAAAGTTCGAATCGGATGGACAAAGTTAGTTGTAATTAACAGTTTTTGTATGAAAACACACTTCTGGTGGAACTTCATATCAACGAACAAAGTTCGAATCGGATGGACAAAGTTAGTTGTAATTAACAGTTTTTGTATGAAAACACACTTCTGGTGGAACTTCATATCAACGAACAAAGTTCGAATCGGATGGACAAAGTTAGTTGTAATTAACAGTTTTTGTATGAAAACACACTTCTAGTGGAACTTCATATGAAAGAACAAAGTTCGAATCGGATGGACAAAGTTAGTTGTAATTAACAGTTTTTGTATGAAAACACACTTCTGGTGGAACTTCATATCAACGAACAAAGTTCGAATCGGATGGACAAAGTTAGTTGTAATTAACAGTTTTTGTATGAAAACACACTTCTGGTGGAACTTCATATCAACGAACAAAGTTCGAATCGGATGGACAAAGTTAGTTGTAATTAACAGTTTTTGTATGAAAACACACTTCTAGTGGAACTTCATATGAAAGAACAAAGTTCGAATCGGATGGACAAAGTTAGATGTAATTAACAGTTTTTGTATGAAAACATACTTCTAGTGGAACTTCATATCAACGAACAAAGTTCGAATCGGATGGACAAAGTTAGTTGTAATTAACAGTTTTTGTATGAAAACACACTTCTGGTGGAACTTCATATCAAAGAACAAAGTTCGAATCGGATGGACAAAGTTAGTTGTAATTAACAGTTTTTGTATGAAAACACACTTCTAGTGGAACTTCATATCAACGAACAAAGTTCGAATCGGATGGACAAAGTTAATTGTAATTAACAGTTTTTGTATGAAAACACACTTCTGGTGGAACTTCATATCAACGAACAAAGTTCGAATCGGATGGACAAAGTTAGTTGTAATTAACAGTTTTTGTATGAAAACACACTTCTGGTGGAACTTCATATCAACGAACAAAGTTCGAATCGGATGGACAAAGTTAGTTGTAATTAACAGTTTTTGTATGAAAACACACTTCTAGTGGAACTTCATATCAACGAACAAAGTTCGAATCGGATGGACAAAGTTAGTTGTAATTAACAGTTTTTGTATGAAAACACACTTCCAGTGGAACTTCATATGAAAGAACAAAGTTCGTTTTGGATGGACAAAGTTAGTTGTAATTAACAGTTTTTGTATGAAAACACACTTCTAGTGGAACTTCATATCAACGAACAAAGTTCGTTTTGGATGGACAAAGTTAGTTGTAATTAACAGTTTTTGTATGAAAACACACTTCTGATGGAACTTCATATCAACGAACAAAGTTTGAATCGGATGGACAAAGTTAGTTGTAATTAACAGTTTTTGTATGAAAACACACTTCTGGTGGAACTTCATATGAAAGAACAAAGTTCGAATCGGATGGACAAAGTTAGTTGTAGTTAACAGTTTTGGTATGAAAACTCACTTCTAGTGGAACTTCAAATCAACGAACAAAGTTCGTTTTGGATGGACAAAGTTAGATGTAATTAACAGTTTTTGTATGAAAACACACTTCTGGTGGAACTTCATATCAACGAACAAAGTTCGAATCGGATGGACAAAGTTAGTTGTAATTAACAGTTTTTGTATGAAAACACACTTCTGGTGGAACTTCATATGAAAGAACAAAGTTCGTTTTGGATGGACAAAGTTAGTTGTAATTAACAGTTTTTGTATGAAAACACACTTCTAGTGGAACTTCAAATCAACGAACAAAGTTCGTTTTGGATGGACAAAGTTAGTTGTAATTAACAGTTTTTGTATGAAAACACACTTCTGATGGAACTTCATATCAAAGAACAAAGTTCGAATCGGACGGACAAAGTTAGTTGTAATTAACAGTTTTTGTATGAAAACACACTTCTGATGGAACTTCATATCAACGAACAAAGTTCGAATCGGATGGACAAAGTTAGTTGTAATTAACAGTTTTTGTATGAAAACACACTTCTGGTGGAACTTCATATCAACGAACAAAGTTCGAATCGGATGGACAAAGTTAGATGTAATTAACAGTTTTTGTATGAAAACACACTTCTGGTGGAACTTCATATCAACGAACAAAGTTTGAATCGGATGGACAAAGTTAGTTGTAATTAACAGTTTTTGTATGAAAACACACTTCTAGTGGAACTTCATATGAAAGAACAAAGTTCGTTTTGTATGCACAAAGTTAGTTGTAATTAAGAGTTTTTGTATGAAAACACACTTCTAGTGGAATTTCATATTAACGAACAAAGTTCGTTTTGGATGGACAAAGTTAGTTGTAATTAACAGTTTTTGTATGAAAACACACTTCTGGTGGAACTTCATATGAAAGAACAAAGTTCGAATCGGATGGACAAAGTTAGTTGTAATTAACAGTTTTTGTATGAAAACACACTTCTAGTGGAACTTCATATGAAAGAACAAAGTTCGTTTTGGATGGACAGAGTTAATTGTAATTAACAGTTTTTGTATGAAAACACACTTCTAGTGGAATTTCATATTAACGAACAAACTTCAATTTGGATGGACAAAGTTAGTTGTAATTAACAGTTTTTGTATGAAAACACACTTCTGGTGGAAATTCATATGAAAGAACAAAGTTCGAATCGGATGGACAAAGTTAGTTGTAATTAACAGTTTTTGTATGAAAACACACTTCTAGTGGAACCTCATATGAAAAAACAAAGTTCGTTTTGGATGGACAAAGTTAGTTGTAATTAACAGTTTTTGTATGAAAACACACTTCTGGTGGAACTTCATATGAAAGAACAAAGTTCGAATCGGATGGACAAAGTTAGTTGTAATTAACAGTTTTTGTATGAAAACACACTTCTGGTGGAACTTCATATCAACGAACAAAGTTCGAATCGGATGGACAAAGTTAGTTGTAATTAACAGTTTTTGTATGAAAACACACTTCTGATGGAACTTCATATGAAAGAACAAAGTTCGAATCGGATGGACAAAGTTAGTTGTAATTAACAGTTTTTGTATGAAAACACACTTCTGGTGGAACTTCATATCAACGAACAAAGTTCGTTTTGGATGGACAAAGTTAGTTGTAATTAACAGTTTTTGTATGAAAACACACTTCTGGTGGAACTTCATATGAAAGAACAAAGTTCGAATCGGATGGACAAAGTTAGTTGTAATTAACAGTTTTTGTATGAAAACACACTTCTGGTGGAACTTCATATCAACGAACAAAGTTCGAATCGGATGGACAAAGTTAGTTGTAATTAACAGTTTTTGTATGAAAACACACTTCTGATGGAACTTCATATCAACGAACAAAGTTCGAATCGGATGGACAAAGTTAGTTGTAATTAACAGTTTTTGTATGAAAACACACTTCTGATGGAACTTCATATGAAAGAACAAAGTTCGAATCGGATGGACAAAGTTAGTTGTAATTAACAGTTTTTGTATGAAAACACACTTCTGGTGGAAATTCATATGAAAGAACAAAGTTCGAATCGGATGGACAAAGTTAGTTGTAATTAACAGTTTTTGTATGAAAACACACTTCTAGTGGAACTTCATATGAAAGAACAAAGTTCGAATCGGATGGACAAAGTTAGTTGTAATTAACAGTTTTTGTATGAAAACACACTTCTGGTGGAACTTCATATCAACGAACAAAGTTCGAATCGGATGGACAAAGTTAGTTGTAATTAACAGTTTTTGTATGAAAACACACTTCTGATGGAACTTCATATCAACGAACAAAGTTCGTTTTTAATGGACAAAGTTAGATGTAATTAACAGTTTTTGTATGAAAACACACTTCTAGTGGAACTTCATATGAAAGAACAAAGTTCGAATCGGATGGACAAAGTTAGTTGTAATTAACAGTTTTTGTATGAAAACACACTTCTGGTGGAACTTCATATCAACGAACAAAGTTCGAATCGGATGGACAAAGTTAGTTGTAATTAACAGTTTTTGTATGAAAACACACTTCTGGTGGAACTTCATATCAACGAACAAAGTTCGAATCGGATGGACAAAGTTAGTTGTAATTAACAGTTTTTGTATGAAAACACACTTCTGGTGGAACTTCATATCAACGAACAAAGTTCGAATCGGATGGACAAAGTTAGATGTAATTAACAGTTTTTGTATGAAAACACACTTCTAGTGGAACTTCATATCAACGAACAAAGTTCGAATCGGATGGACAAAGTTAGTTGTAATTAACAGTTTTTGTATGAAAACACACTTCTGGTGGAACTTCATATCAACGAACAAAGTTCGAATCGGATGGACAAAGTTAGTTGTAATTAACAGTTTTTGTATGAAAACACACTTCTAGTGGAACTTCATATCAACGAACAAAGTTCGAATCGGATGGACAAAGTTAGTTGTAATTAACAGTTTTTGTATGAAAACACACTTCTGGTGGAACTTCATATCAACGAACAAAGTTCGAATCGGATGGACAAAGTTAGATGTAATTAACAGTTTTTGTATGAAAACACACTTCTGGTGGAACTTCATATCAACGAACAAAGTTCGAATCGGATGGACAAAGTTAGATGTAATTAACAGTTTTTGTATGAAAACACACTTCTAGTGGAACTTCATATCAACGAACAAAGTTCGAATCGGATGGACAAAGTTAGTTGTAATTAACAGTTTTTGTATGAAAACACACTTCTGGTGGAACTTCATATCAACGAACAAAGTTCGAATCGGATGGACAAAGTTAGTTGTAATTAACAGTTTTTGTATGAAAACACACTTCTGGTGGAACTTCATATCAACGAACAAAGTTCGAATCGGATGGACAAAGTTAGTTGTAATTAACAGTTTTTGTATGAAAACACACTTCTAGTGGAACTTCATATGAAAGAACAAAGTTCGAATCGGATGGACAAAGTTAGTTGTAATTAACAGTTTTTGTATGAAAACACACTTCTGGTGGAACTTCATATCAACGAACAAAGTTCGAATCGGATGGACAAAGTTAGTTGTAATTAACAGTTTTTGTATGAAAACACACTTCTGGTGGAACTTCATATCAACGAACAAAGTTCGAATCGGATGGACAAAGTTAGTTGTAATTAACAGTTTTTGTATGAAAACACACTTCTAGTGGAACTTCATATGAAAGAACAAAGTTCGAATCGGATGGACAAAGTTAGATGTAATTAACAGTTTTTGTATGAAAACATACTTCTAGTGGAACTTCATATCAACGAACAAAGTTCGAATCGGATGGACAAAGTTAGTTGTAATTAACAGTTTTTGTATGAAAACACACTTCTGGTGGAACTTCATATCAACGAACAAAGTTCGAATCGGATGGACAAAGTTAGTTGTAATTAACAGTTTTTGTATGAAAACACACTTCTAGTGGAACTTCATATCAACGAACAAAGTTCGAATCGGATGGACAAAGTTAGTTGTAATTAACAGTTTTTGTATGAAAACACACTTCTGGTGGAACTTCATATCAACGAACAAAGTTCGAATCGGATGGACAAAGTTAGTTGTAATTAACAGTTTTTGTATGAAAACACACTTCTGGTGGAACTTCATATCAACGAACAAAGTTCGAATCGGATGGACAAAGTTAGTTGTAATTAACAGTTTTTGTATGAAAACACACTTCTAGTGGAACTTCATATCAACGAACAAAGTTCGAATCGGATGGACAAAGTTAGTTGTAATTAACAGTTTTTGTATGAAAACACACTTCTGGTGGAACTTCATATCCACGAACAAAGTTCGAATCGGATGGACAAAGTTAATTGTAATTTACAGATTTTGTATGAAAACACACTTCTGGTGGAACTTCATATCAACGAACAAAGTTCGAATCGGATGGACAAATTTAGTTGTAATTAACAGTTTTTGTATGAAAACACATTTCTAGTGGAACTTCATATCAACGAACAAAGTTCGTTTTTAATGGACAAAGTTAGTTGTAATTAACAGTTTTTGTATGAAAACACACTTCTGGTGGAACTTCATATCAACGAACAAAGTTCGAATCGGATGGACAAAGTTAGTTGTAATTAACAGTTTTTGTATGAAAACACACTTCTGGTGGAACTTCATATCAACGAACAAAGTTCGAATCGGATGGACAAAGTTAGTTGTAATTAACAGTTTTTGTATGAAAACTCACTTCTGGTGGAACTTCATATCAACGAACAAAGTTCGTTTTGGATGGACAAAGTTAGTTGTAATTAACAGTTTTTGCATGAAAACACACTTCTGGTGGAACTTCATATGAAAGAACAAAGTTCGAATCGGATGGACAAAGTTAGTTGTAATTAACAGTTTTGGTATGAAAACACACTTCTGGTGGAACTTCATATCAACGAACAAAGTTCGTTTTGGATGGATAAAGTAAGTTGTAATTAACAGTTTTTGTATGAAAACTCACTTCTAGTGGAACTTCATATGAAAGAACAAAGTTCGTTTTGGATGGACAAAGTTAGTTGTAATTAACAGTTTTTGTATGAAAACACACTTCTAGTGGAACTTCATATGAAAAAACAAAGTTCGAATCGGATGGACAAAGTTAGTTGTAATTAACAGTTTTTGTATGAAAACACACTTCTAGTGGAACTTCATATCAACGAACAAAGTTCGTTTTGGATGGATAAAGTAAGTTGTAATTAACAGTTTTTGTATGAAAACTCACTTCTAGTGGAACTTCATATCAACGAACAAAGTTCGAATCGGATGGACAAAGTTAGTTGTAATTAACAGTTTTTGTATGAAAACACACTTCTAGTGGAACTTCATATGAAAAAACAAAGTTCGAATCGGATGGACAAAGTTAGTTGTGATTAACAGTTTTTGTATGAAAACACACTTCTAGTGGAACTTCATATCAACGAACAAAGTTCGTTTTGAATGGATAAAGTTAGTTGTAATTAACAGTTTTGGTATGAAAACACACTTCTGGTGGAACTTCATATCAACGAACAAAGTTCGTTTTGGATGGATAAAGTAAGTTGTAATTAACAGTTTTTGTATGAAAACTCACTTCTAGTGGAACTTCATATGAAAGAACAAAGTTCGTTTTGGATGGACAAAGTTAGTTGTAATTAACAGTTTTTGTATGAAAACACACTTCTAGTGGAACTTCATATGAAAAAACAAAGTTCGAATCGGATGGACAAAGTTAGTTGTGATTAACAGTTTTTGTATGAAAACTCACTTCTAGTGGAACTTCATATCAACGAACAAAGTTCGTTTTGAATGGATAAAGTTAGTTGTAATTAACAGTTTTTGTATGAAAATACACTTCTGGTGGAACTTCATATGAAAGAACAAAGTTCGAATCGGATGGACAAAGTTAGTTGTAATTAACAGTTTTTGTATGAAAACACACTTCTGGTGGAACTTCAAATCAAAGAACAAAGTTCGAATCGGATGGACAAAGTTAGTTGTAATTAACAGTTTTTGTATGAAAACACACTTCTGGTGGAACTTCATATCAACGAACAAAGTTCGTTTTGGATGGACAAAGTTAGTTGTAATTAACAGTTTTTGTATGAAAACACACTTCTGGTGGAACTTCATATCAACGAACAAAGTTCGAATCTGATGGACGAAGTTAGTTGTAATTAACAGTTTTTGTATGAAAACACACTTCTGGTGGAACTTCATATCAACGAACAAAGTTCGAATCGGATAGACAAAGTTAGTTGTAATTAACAGTTTTTGTATGAAAACACACTTCTAGTGGAACTTCATATGAAAGAACAAAGTTCGAATCGGATGGACAAAGTTAGTTGTAATTAACAGTTTTTGTATGAAAACACACTTCTGGTGGAACTTCATATGAAAGAACAAAGTTCGAATCGGATGGACAAAGTTAGTTGTGATTAACAGTTTTTGTATGAAAACACACTTCTGGTGGAACTTCAAATCAAAGAACAAAGTTCGTTTTGGATGGATAAAGTAAGTTGTAATTAACAGTTTTTGTATGAAAACACACTTCTGGTGGAACTTCATATGAAAGAACAAAGTTCGATTCGGATGGACAAAGTTAGTTGTAATTAACAGTTTTTGTATGAAAACACACTTCTGGTGGAACTTCAAATCAAAGAACAAAGTTCGAATCGGATGGATAAAGTAAGTTGTAATTAACAGTTTTTGTATGAAAACTCACTTCTAGTGGAACTTCATATGAAAGAACAAAGTTCGTTTTGAATGGATAAAGTTAGTTGTAATTAACAGTTTTTGTATGAAAACACACTTCTGGTGGAACTTCATATGAAAGAACAAAGTTCGAATCGGATGGACAAAGTTAGTTGTGATTAACAGTTTTTGTATGAAAACACACTTCTGGTGGAACTTCAAATCAAAGAACAAAGTTCGTTTTGGATGGATAAAGTAAGTTGTAATTAACAGTTTTGGTATGAAAACTCACTTCTAGTGGAACTTCATATGAAAGAACAAAGTTCGTTTTGGATGGACAAAGTTCGATGAAATTAACAGTTTTTGTATGAAAACACACTTCTAGTGGAACTTCATATGAAAAAACAAAGCTCGAATCGGATGGACAAAGTTAGTTGTGATTAACAGTTTTTGTATGAAAACTCACTTCTAGTGGAACTTCATATCAACGAACAAAGTTCGTTTTGAATGGATAAAGTTAGTTGTAATTAACAGTTTTTGTATGAAAATACACTTCTGGTGGAACTTCATATGAAAGAACAAAGTTCGAATCGGATGGACAAAGTTAGTTGTAATTAACAGTTTTTGTATGAAAACACACTTCTAGTGGAACTTCATATGAAAAAACAAAGTTCGAATCGGATGGACAAAGTTAGTTGTGATTAACAGTTTTTGTATGAAAACTCACTTCTAGTGGAACTTCATATCAACGAACAAAGTTCGTTTTGAATGGATAAAGTTAGTTGTAATTAACAGTTTTTGTATGAAAACACACTTCTGGTGGAACTTCATATGAAAGAACAAAGTTCGAATCGGATGGACAAAGTTAGTTGTGATTAACAGTTTTTGTATGAAAACACACTTCTGGTGGAACTTCAAATCAAAGAACAAAGTTCGTTTTGGATGGATAAAGTAAGTTGTAATTAACAGTTTTTGTATGAAAACACACTTCTAGTGGAACTTCATATGAAAGAACAAAGTTCGAATCGGATGGACAAAGTTAGTTGTAATTAACAGTTTTTGTATGAAAACACACTTCTGGTGGAACTTCATATCAACGAACAAAGTTCGAATCGGATGGACAAAGTTAGTTGTAATTAACAGTTTTTGTATGAAAACACACTTCTAGTGGAACTTCATATCAACGAACAAAGTTCGAATCGGATGGACAAAGTTAGTTGTAATTAACAGTTTTTGTATGAAAACACACTTCTGGTGGAACTTCATATCAACGAACAAAGTTCGAATCGGATGGACAAAGTTAGATGTAATTAACAGTTTTTGTATGAAAACACACTTCTGGTGGAACTTCATATCAACGAACAAAGTTCGAATCGGATGGACAAAGTTAGATGTAATTAACAGTTTTTGTATGAAAACACACTTCTAGTGGAACTTCATATCAACGAACAAAGTTCGAATCGGATGGACAAAGTTAGTTGTAATTAACAGTTTTTGTATGAAAACACACTTCTGGTGGAACTTCATATCAACGAACAAAGTTCGAATCGGATGGACAAAGTTAGTTGTAATTAACAGTTTTTGTATGAAAACACACTTCTGGTGGAACTTCATATCAACGAACAAAGTTCGAATCGGATGGACAAAGTTAGTTGTAATTAACAGTTTTTGTATGAAAACACACTTCTAGTGGAACTTCATATGAAAGAACAAAGTTCGAATCGGATGGACAAAGTTAGTTGTAATTAACAGTTTTTGTATGAAAACACACTTCTGGTGGAACTTCATATCAACGAACAAAGTTCGAATCGGATGGACAAAGTTAGTTGTAATTAACAGTTTTTGTATGAAAACACACTTCTGGTGGAACTTCATATCAACGAACAAAGTTCGAATCGGATGGACAAAGTTAGTTGTAATTAACAGTTTTTGTATGAAAACACACTTCTAGTGGAACTTCATATGAAAGAACAAAGTTCGAATCGGATGGACAAAGTTAGATGTAATTAACAGTTTTTGTATGAAAACATACTTCTAGTGGAACTTCATATCAACGAACAAAGTTCGAATCGGATGGACAAAGTTAGTTGTAATTAACAGTTTTTGTATGAAAACACACTTCTGGTGGAACTTCATATCAACGAACAAAGTTCGAATCGGATGGACAAAGTTAGTTGTAATTAACAGTTTTTGTATGAAAACACACTTCTAGTGGAACTTCATATCAACGAACAAAGTTCGAATCGGATGGACAAAGTTAATTGTAATTAACAGTTTTTGTATGAAAACACACTTCTGGTGGAACTTCATATCAACGAACAAAGTTCGAATCGGATGGACAAAGTTAGTTGTAATTAACAGTTTTTGTATGAAAACACACTTCTGGTGGAACTTCATATCAACGAACAAAGTTCGAATCGGATGGACAAAGTTAGTTGTAATTAACAGTTTTTGTATGAAAACACACTTCTAGTGGAACTTCATATCAACGAACAAAGTTCGAATCGGATGGACAAAGTTAGTTGTAATTAACAGTTTTTGTATGAAAACACACTTCTGGTGGAACTTCATATCCACGAACAAAGTTCGAATCGGATGGACAAAGTTAATTGTAATTTACAGATTTTGTATGAAAACACACTTCTGGTGGAACTTCATATCAACGAACAAAGTTCGAATCGGATGGACAAATTTAGTTGTAATTAACAGTTTTTGTATGAAAACACATTTCTAGTGGAACTTCATATCAACGAACAAAGTTCGTTTTTAATGGACAAAGTTAGTTGTAATTAACAGTTTTTGTATGAAAACACACTTCTGGTGGAACTTCATATCAACGAACAAAGTTCGAATCGGATGGACAAAGTTAGTTGTAATTAACAGTTTTTGTATGAAAACACACTTCTGGTGGAACTTCATATCAACGAACAAAGTTCGAATCGGATGGACAAAGTTAGTTGTAATTAACAGTTTTTGTATGAAAACTCACTTCTGGTGGAACTTCATATCAACGAACAAAGTTCGTTTTGGATGGACAAAGTTAGTTGTAATTAACAGTTTTTGCATGAAAACACACTTCTGGTGGAACTTCATATGAAAGAACAAAGTTCGAATCGGATGGACAAAGTTAGTTGTAATTAACAGTTTTGGTATGAAAACACACTTCTGGTGGAACTTCATATCAACGAACAAAGTTCGTTTTGGATGGATAAAGTAAGTTGTAATTAACAGTTTTTGTATGAAAACTCACTTCTAGTGGAACTTCATATGAAAGAACAAAGTTCGTTTTGGATGGACAAAGTTAGTTGTAATTAACAGTTTTTGTATGAAAACACACTTCTAGTGGAACTTCATATGAAAAAACAAAGTTCGAATCGGATGGACAAAGTTAGTTGTAATTAACAGTTTTTGTATGAAAACACACTTCTGGTGGAACTTCATATCAACGAACAAAGTTCGTTTTGGATGGATAAAGTAAGTTGTAATTAACAGTTTTTGTATGAAAACTCACTTCTAGTGGAACTTCATATCAACGAACAAAGTTCGAATCGGATGGACAAAGTTAGTTGTAATTAACAGTTTTTGTATGAAAACACACTTCTAGTGGAACTTCATATGAAAAAACAAAGTTCGAATCGGATGGACAAAGTTAGTTGTGATTAACAGTTTTTGTATGAAAACACACTTCTAGTGGAACTTCATATCAACGAACAAAGTTCGTTTTGAATGGATAAAGTTAGTTGTAATTAACAGTTTTGGTATGAAAACACACTTCTGGTGGAACTTCATATCAACGAACAAAGTTCGTTTTGGATGGATAAAGTAAGTTGTAATTAACAGTTTTTGTATGAAAACTCACTTCTAGTGGAACTTCATATGAAAGAACAAAGTTCGTTTTGGATGGACAAAGTTAGTTGTAATTAACAGTTTTTGTATGAAAACACACTTCTAGTGGAACTTCATATGAAAAAACAAAGTTCGAATCGGATGGACAAAGTTAGTTGTGATTAACAGTTTTTGTATGAAAACTCACTTCTAGTGGAACTTCATATCAACGAACAAAGTTCGTTTTGAATGGATAAAGTTAGTTTTAATTAACAGTTTTTGTATGAAAATACACTTCTGGTGGAACTTCATATGAAAGAACAAAGTTCGAATCGGATGGACAAAGTTAGTTGTAATTAACAGTTTTTGTATGAAAACACACTTCTGGTGGAACTTCAAATCAAAGAACAAAGTTCGAATCGGATGGACAAAGTTAGTTGTAATTAACAGTTTTTGTATGAAAACACACTTCTGGTGGAACTTCATATCAACGAACAAAGTTCGTTTTGGATGGACAAAGTTAGTTGTAATTAACAGTTTTTGTATGAAAACACACTTCTGGTGGAACTTCATATCAACGAACAAAGTTCGAATCTGATGGACGAAGTTAGTTGTAATTAACAGTTTTTGTATGAAAACACACTTCTGGTGGAACTCCATATCAACGAACAAAGTTCGAATCGGATAGACAAAGTTAGTTGTAATTAACAGTTTTTGTATGAAAACACACTTCTAGTGGAACTTCATATGAAAGAACAAAGTTCGAATCGGATGGACAAAGTTAGTTGTAATTAACAGTTTTTGTATGAAAACACACTTCTGGTGGAACTTCATATGAAAGAACAAAGTTCGAATCGGATGGACAAAGTTAGTTGTGATTAACAGTTTTTGTATGAAAACACACTTCTGGTGGAACTTCAAATCAAAGAACAAAGTTCGTTTTGGATGGATAAAGTAAGTTGTAATTAACAGTTTTTGTATGAAAATACACTTCTGGTGGAACTTCATATGAAAGAACAAAGTTCGATTCGGATGGACAAAGTTAGTTGTAATTAACAGTTTTTGTATGAAAACACACTTCTGGTGGAACTTCAAATCAAAGAACAAAGTTCGAATCGGATGGATAAAGTAAGTTGTAATTAACAGTTTTTGTATGAAAACTCACTTCTAGTGGAACTTCATATGAAAGAACAAAGTTCGTTTTGAATGGATAAAGTTAGTTGTAATTAACAGTTTTTGTATGAAAACACACTTCTGGTGGAACTTCATATGAAAGAACAAAGTTCGAATCGGATGGACAAAGTTAGTTGTGATTAACAGTTTTTGTATGAAAACACACTTCTGGTGGAACTTCAAATCAAAGAACAAAGTTCGTTTTGGATGGATAAAGTAAGTTGTAATTAACAGTTTTGGTATGAAAACTCACTTCTAGTGGAACTTCATATGAAAGAACAAAGTTCGTTTTGGATGGACAAAGTTCGATGAAATTAACAGTTTTTGTATGAAAACACACTTCTAGTGGAACTTCATATGAAAAAACAAAGCTCGAATCGGATGGACAAAGTTAGTTGTGATTAACAGTTTTTGTATGAAAACTCACTTCTAGTGGAACTTCATATCAACGAACAAAGTTCGTTTTGAATGGATAAAGTTAGTTGTAATTAACAGTTTTTGTATGAAAATACACTTCTGGTGGAACTTCATATGAAAAAACAAAGTTCGAATCGGATGGACAAAGTTAGTTGTAATTAACAGTTTTTGTATGAAAACACACTTCTAGTGGAACTTCATATGAAAAAACAAAGTTCGAATCGGATGGACAAAGTTAGTTGTGATTAACAGTTTTTGTATGAAAACTTACTTCTAGTGGAACTTCATATCAACGAACAAAGTTCGTTTTGAATGGATAAAGTTAGTTGTAATTAACAGTTTTTGTATGAAAACACACTTCTGGTGGAACTTCATATGAAAGAACAAAGTTCGAATCGGATGGACAAAGTTAGTTGTAATTAACAGTTTTTGTATGAAAACACACTTCTAGTGGAACTTCATATCAACGAACAAAGTTCGAATCGGATGGACAAAGTTAGTTGTAATTAACAGTTTTTGTATGAAAACACACTTCCAGTGGAACTTCATATGAAAGAACAAAGTTCGTTTTGGATGGACAAAGTTAGTTGTAATTAACAGTTTTTGTATGAAAACACACTTCTAGCGGAACTTTATATCAACGAACAAAGTTCGTTTTGGATGGACAAAGTTAGTTGTAATTAACAGTTTTTGTATGAAAACACACTTCTGATGGAACTTCATATCAACGAACAAAGTTTGAATCGGATGGACAAAGTTAGTTGTAATTAAGAGTTTTTGTATGAAAACACACTTCTGGTGGAACTTCATATGAAAGAACAAAGTTCGAATCGGATGGACAAAGTTAGTTGTAGTTAACAGTTTTGGTATGAAAACTCACTTCTGGTGGAACTTCAAATCAACGAACAAAGTTCGTTTTGGATGGACAAAGTTAGATGCAATTAACAGTTTTTGTATGAAAACACACTTCTGGTGGAACTTCATATCAACGAACAAAGTTCGAATCGGATGGACAAAGTTAGTTGTAATTAACAGTTTTTGTATGAAAACACACTTCTGGTGGAACTTCATATGAAAGAACAAAGTTCGTTTTGGATGGACAAAGTTAGTTGTAATTAACAGTTTTTGTATGAAAACACACTTCTAGTGGAACTTCAAATCAACGAACAAAGTTCGTTTTGGATGGACAAAGTTAGTTGTAATTAACAGTTTTTGTATGAAAACACACTTCTGATGGAACTTCATATCAAAGAACAAAGTTCGAATCGGACGGACAAAGTTAGTTGTAATTAACAGTTTTTGTATGAAAACACACTTCTGATGGAACTTCATATCAACGAACAAAGTTCGAATCGGATGGACAAAGTTAGTTGTAATTAACAGTTTTTGTATGAAAACACACTTCTGGTGCAACTTCATATCAACGAACAAAGTTCGAATCGGATGGACAAAGTTAGATGTAATTAACAGTTTTTGTATGAAAACACACTTCTGGTGGAACTTCATATCAACGAACAAAGTTCGAATCGGATGGACAAAGTTAGTTGTAATTAAAGTTTTTGTATGAAAACACACTTCTAGTGGAACTTCATATCAACGAACAAAGTTTGAATCGGATGGACAAAGTTAGTTGTAATAAACAGTTTTTGTATGAAAACACACTTCTAGTGGAATTTCATATTAACGAACAAAGTTCGTTTTGGATGGACAAAGTTAGTTGTAATTAACAGTTTTTGTATGAAAACACACTTCTAGTGGAACTTCATATGAAAGAACAAAGTTCGTTTTGTATGGACAAAGTTAGTTGTAATTAAGAGTTTTTGTATGAAAACACACTTCTAGTGGAATTTCATATTAACGAACAAAGTTCGTTTTGGATGGACAAAGTTAGTTGTAATTAACAGTTTTTGTATGAAAACACACTTCTGGTGGAACTTCATATGAAAGAACAAAGTTCGAATCGGATGGACAAAGTTAGTTGTAATTAACAGTTTTTGTATGAAAACACACTTCTAGTGGAACTTCATATGAAAGAACAAAGTTCGTTTTGGATGGACAAAGTTAATTGTAATTAACAGTTTTTGTATGAAAACACACTTCTAGTGGAATTTCATATTAACGAACAAATTTCAATTTGGATGGACAAAGTTAGTTGTAATTAACAGTTTTTGTATGAAAACACACTTCTAGTGGAAATTCATATGAAAGAACAAAGTTCGAATCGGATGGACAAAGTTAGTTGTAATTAACAGTTTTTGTATGAAAACACACTTCTAGTAGAACCTCATATGAAAAAACAAAGTTCGTTTTGGATGGACAAAGTTAGTTGTAATTAACAGTTTTTGTATGAAAACACACTTCTGGTGGAACTTCATATGAAAGAACAAAGTTCGAATCGGATGGACAAAGTTAGTTGTAATTAACAGTTTTTGTATGAAAACACACTTCTGGTGGAACTTCATATCAACGAACAAAGTTCGTTTTGGATGGACAAAGTTAGTTGTAATTAACAGTTTTTGTATGAAAACACACTTCTAGTGGAACTTCATATGAAAGAACAAAGTTCGAATCGGATGGACAAAGTTAGTTGTAATTAACAGTTTTTGTATGAAAACACACTTCTGGTGGAACTTCATATCAACGAACAAAGTTCGAATCGGATGGACAAAGTTAGTTGTAATTAACAGTTTTTGTATGAAAACACACTTCTGGTGGAACTTCATATCAACGAACAAAGTTCGTTTTGGATGGACAAAGTTAGTTGTAATTAACAGTTTTTGTATGAAAACACACTTCTAGTGGAACTTCATATGAAAGAACAAAGTTCGAATCGGATGGACAAAGTTAGTTGTAATTAACAGTTTTTGTATGAAAACACACTTCTGGTGGAACTTCATATCAACGAACAAAGTTCGAATCGGATGGACAAAGTTAGTTGTAATTAACAGTTTTTGTATGAAAACACACTTCTGATGGAACTTCATATGAAAGAACAAAGTTCGAATCGGATGGACAAAGTTAGTTGTAATTAACAGTTTTTGTATGAAAACACACTTCTGGTGGAACTTCATATCAACGAACAAAGTTCGTTTTGGATGGACAAAGTTAGTTGTAATTAACAGTTTTTGTATGAAAACACACTTCTGATGGAACTTCATATGAAAGAACAAAGTTCGAATCGGATGGACAAAGTTAGTTGTAATTAACAGTTTTTGTATGAAAACACACTTCTGGTGGAACTTCATATCAACGAACAAAGTTCGTTTTGGATGGACAAAGTTAGTTGTAATTAACAGTTTTTGTATGAAAACACACTTCTAGTGGAACTTCATATGAAAGAACAAAGTTCGAATCGGATGGACAAAGTTAGTTGTAATTAACAGTTTTTGTATGAAAACACACTTCTGGTGGAACTTCATATCAACGAACAAAGTTCGAATCGGATGGACAAAGTTAGTTGTAATTAACAGTTTTTGTATGAAAACACACTTCTGATGGAACTTCATATGAAAGAACAAAGTTCGAATCGGATGGACAAAGTTAGTTGTAATTAACAGTTTTTGTATGAAAACACACTTCTGGTGGAAATTCATATGAAAGAACAAAGTTCGAATCGGATGGACAAAGTTAGTTGTAATTAACAGTTTTTGTATGAAAACACACTTCTAGTGGAACTTCATATGAAAGAACAAAGTTCGAATCGGATGGACAAAGTTAGTTGTAATTAACAGTTTTTGTATGAAAACACACTTCTGGTGGAACTTCATATGAAAGAACAAAGTTCGAATCGGATGGACAAAGTTAGTTGTAATTAACAGTTTTTGTATGAAAACACACTTCTGATGGAACTTCATATGAAAGAACAAAGTTCGAATCGGATGGACAAAGTTAGTTGTAATTAACAGTTTTTGTATGAAAACACACTTCTGGTGGAACTTCATATCAACGAACAAAGTTCGTTTTGGATGGACAAAGTTAGTTGTAATTAACAGTTTTTGTATGAAAACACACTTCTGGTGGAACTTCATATCAACGAACAAAGTTTGAATCGGATGGACAAAGTTAGTTGTAATAAACAGTTTTTGTATGAAAACACACTTCTAGTGGAACCTCATATGAAAAAACAAAGTTCGTTTTGGATGGACAAAGTTAGTTGTAATTAACAGTTTTTGTATGAAAACACACTTCTGGTGGAACTTCATATGAAAGAACAAAGTTCGAATCGGATGGACAAAGTTAGTTGTAATTAACAGTTTTTGTATGAAAACACACTTCTGGTGGAACTTCATATCAACGAACAAAGTTCGAATCGGATGGACAAAGTTAGTTGTAATTAACAGTTTTTGTATGAAAACACACTTCTGATGGAACTTCATATCCACGAACAAAGTTCGAATCGGATGGACAAAGTTAGTTGTAATTAACAGTTTTTGTATGAAAACACACTTCTGGTGGAACTTCATATCAACGAACAAAGTTCGAATCGGATGGACAAAGTTAGTTGTAATTAACAGTTTTTGTATGAAAACACACTTCTGGTGGAACTTCATATCAACGAACAAAGTTCGTTTTGGATGGATAAAGTAAGTTGTAATTAACAGTTTTTGTATGAAAACTCACTTCTAGTGGAACTTCATATCAACGAACAAAGTTCGAATCGGATGGACAAAGTTAGTTGTAATTAACAGTTTTTGTATGAAAACACACTTCTAGTGGAACTTCATATGAAAAAACAAAGTTCGAATCGGATGGACAAAGTTAGTTGTGATTAACAGTTTTTGTATGAAAACACACTTCTAGTGGAACTTCATATCAACGAACAAAGTTCGTTTTGAATGGATAAAGTTAGTTGTAATTAACAGTTTTGGTATGAAAACACACTTCTGGTGGAACTTCATATCAACGAACAAAGTTCGTTTTGGATGGATAAAGTAAGTTGTAATTAACAGTTTTTGTATGAAAACTCACTTCTAGTGGAACTTCATATGAAAGAACAAAGTTCGTTTTGGATGGACAAAGTTAGTTGTAATTAACAGTTTTTGTATGAAAACACACTTCTAGTGGAACTTCATATGAAAAAACAAAGTTCGAATCGGATGGACAAAGTTAGTTGTGATTAACAGTTTTTGTATGAAAACTCACTTCTAGTGGAACTTCATATCAACGAACAAAGTTCGTTTTGAATGGATAAAGTTAGTTTTAATTAACAGTTTTTGTATGAAAATACACTTCTGGTGGAACTTCATATGAAAGAACAAAGTTCGAATCGGATGGACAAAGTTAGTTGTAATTAACAGTTTTTGTATGAAAACACACTTCTGGTGGAACTTCAAATCAAAGAACAAAGTTCGAATCGGATGGACAAAGTTAGTTGTAATTAACAGTTTTTGTATGAAAACACACTTCTGGTGGAACTTCATATCAACGAACAAAGTTCGTTTTGGATGGACAAAGTTAGTTGTAATTAACAGTTTTTGTATGAAAACACACTTCTGGTGGAACTTCATATCAACGAACAAAGTTCGAATCTGATGGACGAAGTTAGTTGTAATTAACAGTTTTTGTATGAAAACACACTTCTGGTGGAACTCCATATCAACGAACAAAGTTCGAATCGGATAGACAAAGTTAGTTGTAATTAACAGTTTTTGTATGAAAACACACTTCTAGTGGAACTTCATATGAAAGAACAAAGTTCGAATCGGATGGACAAAGTTAGTTGTAATTAACAGTTTTTGTATGAAAACACACTTCTGGTGGAACTTCATATGAAAGAACAAAGTTCGAATCGGATGGACAAAGTTAGTTGTGATTAACAGTTTTTGTATGAAAACACACTTCTGGTGGAACTTCAAATCAAAGAACAAAGTTCGTTTTGGATGGATAAAGTAAGTTGTAATTAACAGTTTTTGTATGAAAATACACTTCTGGTGGAACTTCATATGAAAGAACAAAGTTCGAATCGGATGGACAAAGTTAGTTGTGATTAACAGTTTTTGTATGAAAACACACTTCTGGTGGAACTTCAAATCAAAGAACAAAGTTCGTTTTGGATGGATAAAGTAAGTTGTAATTAACAGTTTTGGTATGAAAACTCACTTCTAGTGGAACTTCATATGAAAGAACAAAGTTCGTTTTGGATGGACAAAGTTCGATGAAATTAACAGTTTTTGTATGAAAACACACTTCTAGTGGAACTTCATATGAAAAAACAAAGCTCGAATCGGATGGACAAAGTTAGTTGTGATTAACAGTTTTTGTATGAAAACACACTTCTGGTGGAACTCCATATCAACGAACAAAGTTCGAATCGGATAGACAAAGTTAGTTGTAATTAACAGTTTTTGTATGAAAACACACTTCTAGTGGAACTTCATATGAAAGAACAAAGTTCGAATCGGATGGACAAAGTTAGTTGTAATTAACAGTTTTTGTATGAAAACACACTTCTGGTGGAACTTCAAATCAAAGAACAAAGTTCGAATCGGATGGATAAAGTAAGTTGTAATTAACAGTTTTTGTATGAAAACTCACTTCTAGTGGAACTTCATATGAAAGAACAAAGTTCGTTTTGAAAGGATAAAGTTAGTTGTTATTAACAGTTTTTGTATGAAAACACACTTCTGGTGGAACTTCATATGAAAGAACAAAGTTCGAATCGGATGGACAAAGTTAGTTGTGATTAACAGTTTTTGTATGAAAACACACTTCTGGTGGAACTTCAAATCAAAGAACAAAGTTCGTTTTGGATGGATAAAGTAAGTTGTAATTAACAGTTTTGGTATGAAAACTCACTTCTAGTGGAACTTCATATGAAAGAACAAAGTTCGTTTTGGATGGACAAAGTTCGATGAAATTAACAGTTTTTGTATGAAAACACACTTCTAGTGGAACTTCATATGAAAAAACAAAGCTCGAATCGGATGGACAAAGTTAGTTGTGATTAACAGTTTTTGTATGAAAACTCACTTCTAGTGGAACTTCATATCAACGAACAAAGTTCGTTTTGAATGGATAAAGTTAGTTGTAATTAACAGTTTTTGTATGAAAATACACTTCTGGTGGAACTTCATATGAAAAAACAAAGTTCGAATCGGATGGACAAAGTTAGTTGTAATTAACAGTTTTTGTATGAAAACACACTTCTAGTGGAACTTCATATGAAAAAACAAAGTTCGAATCGGATGGACAAAGTTAGTTGTGATTAACAGTTTTTGTATGAAAACTTACTTCTAGTGGAACTTCATATCAACGAACAAAGTTCGTTTTGAATGGATAAAGTTAGTTGTAATTAACAGTTTTTGTATGAAAACACACTTCTGGTGGAACTTCATATGAAAGAACAAAGTTCGAATCGGATGGACAAAGTTAGTTGTAATTAACAGTTTTTGTATGAAAACACACTTCTAGTGGAACTTCATATCAACGAACAAAGTTCGAATCGGATGGACAAAGTTAGTTGTAATTAACAGTTTTTGTATGAAAACACACTTCCAGTGGAACTTCATATGAAAGAACAAAGTTCGTTTTGGATGGACAAAGTTAGTTGTAATTAACAGTTTTTGTATGAAAACACACTTCTAGCGGAACTTTATATCAACGAACAAAGTTCGTTTTGGATGGACAAAGTTAGTTGTAATTAACAGTTTTTGTATGAAAACACACTTCTGATGGAACTTCATATCAACGAACAAAGTTTGAATCGGATGGACAAAGTTAGTTGTAATTAAGAGTTTTTGTATGAAAACACACTTCTGGTGGAACTTCATATGAAAGAACAAAGTTCGAATCGGATGGACAAAGTTAGTTGTAGTTAACAGTTTTGGTATGAAAACTCACTTCTGGTGGAACTTCAAATCAACGAACAAAGTTCGTTTTGGATGGACAAAGTTAGATGCAATTAACAGTTTTTGTATGAAAACACACTTCTGGTGGAACTTCATATCAACGAACAAAGTTCGAATCGGATGGACAAAGTTAGTTGTAATTAACAGTTTTTGTATGAAAACACACTTCTGGTGGAACTTCATATGAAAGAACAAAGTTCGTTTTGGATGGACAAAGTTAGTTGTAATTAACAGTTTTTGTATGAAAACACACTTCTAGTGGAACTTCAAATCAACGAACAAAGTTCGTTTTGGATGGACAAAGTTAGTTGTAATTAACAGTTTTTGTATGAAAACACACTTCTGATGGAACTTCATATCAAAGAACAAAGTTCGAATCGGACGGACAAAGTTAGTTGTAATTAACAGTTTTTGTATGAAAACACACTTCTGATGGAACTTCATATCAACGAACAAAGTTCGAATCGGATGGACAAAGTTAGTTGTAATTAACAGTTTTTGTATGAAAACACACTTCTGGTGCAACTTCATATCAACGAACAAAGTTCGAATCGGATGGACAAAGTTAGATGTAATTAACAGTTTTTGTATGAAAACACACTTCTGGTGGAACTTCATATCAACGAACAAAGTTCGAATCGGATGGACAAAGTTAGTTGTAATTAAAGTTTTTGTATGAAAACACACTTCTAGTGGAACTTCATATCAACGAACAAAGTTTGAATCGGATGGACAAAGTTAGTTGTAATAAACAGTTTTTGTATGAAAACACACTTCTAGTGGAATTTCATATTAACGAACAAAGTTCGTTTTGGATGGACAAAGTTAGTTGTAATTAACAGTTTTTGTATGAAAACACACTTCTAGTGGAACTTCATATGAAAGAACAAAGTTCGTTTTGTATGGACAAAGTTAGTTGTAATTAAGAGTTTTTGTATGAAAACACACTTCTAGTGGAATTTCATATTAACGAACAAAGTTCGTTTTGGATGGACAAAGTTAGTTGTAATTAACAGTTTTTGTATGAAAACACACTTCTGGTGGAACTTCATATGAAAGAACAAAGTTCGAATCGGATGGACAAAGTTAGTTGTAATTAACAGTTTTTGTATGAAAACACACTTCTAGTGGAACTTCATATGAAAGAACAAAGTTCGTTTTGGATGGACAAAGTTAATTGTAATTAACAGTTTTTGTATGAAAACACACTTCTAGTGGAATTTCATATTAACGAACAAATTTCAATTTGGATGGACAAAGTTAGTTGTAATTAACAGTTTTTGTATGAAAACACACTTCTAGTGGAAATTCATATGAAAGAACAAAGTTCGAATCGGATGGACAAAGTTAGTTGTAATTAACAGTTTTTGTATGAAAACACACTTCTAGTAGAACCTCATATGAAAAAACAAAGTTCGTTTTGGATGGACAAAGTTAGTTGTAATTAACAGTTTTTGTATGAAAACACACTTCTGGTGGAACTTCATATGAAAGAACAAAGTTCGAATCGGATGGACAAAGTTAGTTGTAATTAACAGTTTTTGTATGAAAACACACTTCTGGTGGAACTTCATATCAACGAACAAAGTTCGTTTTGGATGGACAAAGTTAGTTGTAATTAACAGTTTTTGTATGAAAACACACTTCTAGTGGAACTTCATATGAAAGAACAAAGTTCGAATCGGATGGACAAAGTTAGTTGTAATTAACAGTTTTTGTATGAAAACACACTTCTGGTGGAACTTCATATCAACGAACAAAGTTCGAATCGGATGGACAAAGTTAGTTGTAATTAACAGTTTTTGTATGAAAACACACTTCTGGTGGAACTTCATATCAACGAACAAAGTTCGTTTTGGATGGACAAAGTTAGTTGTAATTAACAGTTTTTGTATGAAAACACACTTCTAGTGGAACTTCATATGAAAGAACAAAGTTCGAATCGGATGGACAAAGTTAGTTGTAATTAACAGTTTTTGTATGAAAACACACTTCTGGTGGAACTTCATATCAACGAACAAAGTTCGAATCGGATGGACAAAGTTAGTTGTAATTAACAGTTTTTGTATGAAAACACACTTCTGATGGAACTTCATATGAAAGAACAAAGTTCGAATCGGATGGACAAAGTTAGTTGTAATTAACAGTTTTTGTATGAAAACACACTTCTGGTGGAACTTCATATCAACGAACAAAGTTCGTTTTGGATGGACAAAGTTAGTTGTAATTAACAGTTTTTGTATGAAAACACACTTCTGATGGAACTTCATATGAAAGAACAAAGTTCGAATCGGATGGACAAAGTTAGTTGTAATTAACAGTTTTTGTATGAAAACACACTTCTGGTGGAACTTCATATCAACGAACAAAGTTCGTTTTGGATGGACAAAGTTAGTTGTAATTAACAGTTTTTGTATGAAAACACACTTCTAGTGGAACTTCATATGAAAGAACAAAGTTCGAATCGGATGGACAAAGTTAGTTGTAATTAACAGTTTTTGTATGAAAACACACTTCTGGTGGAACTTCATATCAACGAACAAAGTTCGAATCGGATGGACAAAGTTAGTTGTAATTAACAGTTTTTGTATGAAAACACACTTCTGATGGAACTTCATATGAAAGAACAAAGTTCGAATCGGATGGACAAAGTTAGTTGTAATTAACAGTTTTTGTATGAAAACACACTTCTGGTGGAAATTCATATGAAAGAACAAAGTTCGAATCGGATGGACAAAGTTAGTTGTAATTAACAGTTTTTGTATGAAAACACACTTCTAGTGGAACTTCATATGAAAGAACAAAGTTCGAATCGGATGGACAAAGTTAGTTGTAATTAACAGTTTTTGTATGAAAACACACTTCTGGTGGAACTTCATATGAAAGAACAAAGTTCGAATCGGATGGACAAAGTTAGTTGTAATTAACAGTTTTTGTATGAAAACACACTTCTGATGGAACTTCATATGAAAGAACAAAGTTCGAATCGGATGGACAAAGTTAGTTGTAATTAACAGTTTTTGTATGAAAACACACTTCTGGTGGAACTTCATATCAACGAACAAAGTTCGTTTTGGATGGACAAAGTTAGTTGTAATTAACAGTTTTTGTATGAAAACACACTTCTGGTGGAACTTCATATCAACGAACAAAGTTTGAATCGGATGGACAAAGTTAGTTGTAATAAACAGTTTTTGTATGAAAACACACTTCTAGTGGAACCTCATATGAAAAAACAAAGTTCGTTTTGGATGGACAAAGTTAGTTGTAATTAACAGTTTTTGTATGAAAACACACTTCTGGTGGAACTTCATATGAAAGAACAAAGTTCGAATCGGATGGACAAAGTTAGTTGTAATTAACAGTTTTTGTATGAAAACACACTTCTGGTGGAACTTCATATCAACGAACAAAGTTCGAATCGGATGGACAAAGTTAGTTGTAATTAACAGTTTTTGTATGAAAACACACTTCTGATGGAACTTCATATCCACGAACAAAGTTCGAATCGGATGGACAAAGTTAGTTGTAATTAACAGTTTTTGTATGAAAACACACTTCTGGTGGAACTTCATATCAACGAACAAAGTTCGAATCGGATGGACAAAGTTAGTTGTAATTAACAGTTTTTGTATGAAAACACACTTCTGGTGGAACTTCATATCAACGAACAAAGTTCGAATCGGATGGACAAAGTTAGTTGTAATTAACAGTTTTTGTATGAAAACACACTTCTGGTGGAACTTCATATCAACGAACAAAGTTCGAATCGGATGGACAAAGTTAGTTGTAATTAACAGTTTTTGTATGAAAACACACTTCTAGTGGAACTTCATATCAACGAACAAAGTTCGAATCGGATGGACAAAGTTAGTTGTAATTAACAGTTTTTGTATGAAAACACACTTCTGGTGGAACTTCATATCCACGAACAAAGTTCGAATCGGATGGACAAAGTTAATTGTAATTTACAGATTTTGTATGAAAACACACTTCTGGTGGAACTTCATATCAACGAACAAAGTTCGAATCGGATGGACAAATTTAGTTGTAATTAACAGTTTTTGTATGAAAACACATTTCTAGTGGAACTTCATATCAACGAACAAAGTTCGTTTTGGATGGACAAAGTTAGTTGTAATTAACAGTTTTTGTATGAAAACACACTTCTGGTGGAACTTCATATCAACGAACAAAGTTCGAATCGGATGGACAAAGTTAGTTGTAATTAACAGTTTTTGTATGAAAACACACTTCTGGTGGAACTTCATATCAACGAACAAAGTTCGAATCGGATGGACAAAGTTAGTTGTAATTAACAGTTTTTGTATGAAAACTCACTTCTGGTGGAACTTCATATCAACGAACAAAGTTCGTTTTGGATGGACAAAGCTAGTTGTAATTAACAGTTTTTGCATGAAAACACACTTCTGGTGGAACTTCATATGAAAGAACAAAGTTCGAATCGGATGGACAAAGTTAGTTGTAATTAACAGTTTTGGTATGAAAACACACTTCTGGTGGAACTTCATATCAACGAACAAAGTTCGTTTTGGATGGATAAAGTAAGTTGTAATTAACAGTTTTTGTATGAAAACTCACTTCTAGTGGAACTTCATATGAAAGAACAAAGTTCGTTTTGGATGGACAAAGTTAGTTGTAATTAACAGTTTTTGTATGAAAACACACTTCTAGTGGAACTTCATATGAAAAAACAAAGTTCGAATCGGATGGACAAAGTTAGTTGTAATTAACAGTTTTTGTATGAAAACACACTTCTAGTGGAACTTCATATCAACGAACAAAGTTCGTTTTGGATGGATAAAGTAAGTTGTAATTAACAGTTTTTGTATGAAAACTCACTTCTAGTGGAACTTCATATCAACGAACAAAGTTCGAATCGGATGGACAAAGTTAGTTGTAATTAACAGTTTTTGTATGAAAACACACTTCTAGTGGAACTTCATATGAAAAAACAAAGTTCGAATCGGATGGACAAAGTTAGTTGTGATTAACAGTTTTTGTATGAAAACACACTTCTAGTGGAACTTCATATGAAAGAACAAAGTTCGAATCGGATGGACAAAGTTAGTTGTGATTAACAGTTTTTGTATGAAAACTCACTTCTAGTGGAACTTCATATCAACGAACAAAGTTCGTTTTGAATGGATAAAGTTAGTTGTAATTAACAGTTTTTGTATGAAAATACACTTCTGGTGGAACTTCATATGAAAGAACAAAGTTCGAATCGGATGGACAAAGTTAGTTGTAATTAACAGTTTTTGTATGAAAACACACTTCTGGTGGAACTTCAAATCAAAGAACAAAGTTCGAATCGGATGGACAAAGTTAGTTGTAATTAACAGTTTTTGTATGAAAACACACTTCTGGTGGAACTTCATATCAACGAACAAAGTTCGTTTTGGATGGACAAAGTTAGTTGTAATTAACAGTTTTTGTATGAAAACACACTTCTGGTGGAACTTCATATCAACGAACAAAGTTCGTTTTGAATGGATAAAGTTAGTTGTAATTAACAGTTTTGGTATGAAAACACACTTCTGGTGGAACTTCATATCAACGAACAAAGTTCCTTTTGGATGGATAAAGTAAGTTGTAATTAACAGTTTTTGTATGAAAACTCACTTCTAGTGGAACTTCATATGAAAGAACAAAGTTCGTTTTGGATGGACAAAGTTAGTTGTAATTAACAGTTTTTGTATGAAAACACACTTCTAGTTGAACTTCATATGAAAAAACAAAGTTCGAATCGGATGGACAAAGTTAGTTGTGATTAACAGTTTTTGTATGAAAACTCACTTCTAGTGGAACTTCATATCAACGAACAAAGTTCGTTTTGAATGGATAAAGTTAGTTGTAATTAACAGTTTTTGTATGAAAATACACTTCTGGTGGAACTTCATATGAAAGAACAAAGTTCGAATCGGATGGACAAAGTTAGTTGTAATTAACAGTTTTTGTATGAAAACACACTTCTGGTGGAACTTCAAATCAAAGAACAAAGTTCGAATCGGATGGACAAAGTTAGTTGTAATTAACAGTTTTTGTATGAAAACACACTTCTGGTGGAACTTCATATCAACGAACAAAGTTCGTTTTGGATGGACAAAGTTAGTTGTAATTAACAGTTTTTGTATGAAAACACACTTCTGGTGGAACTTCATATCAACGAACAAAGTTCGAATCTGATGGACGAAGTTAGTTGTAATTAACAGTTTTTGTATGAAAACACACTTCTGGTGGAACTTCATATCAACGAACAAAGTTCGAATCGGATAGACAAAGTTAGTTGTAATTAACAGTTTTTGTATGAAAACACACTTCTAGTGGAACTTCATATGAAAGAACAAAGTTCGAATCGGATGGACAAAGTTAGTTGTAATTAACAGTTTTTGTATGAAAACACACTTCTGGTGGAACTTCATATGAAAGAACAAAGTTCGAATCGGATGGACAAAGTTAGTTGTGATTAACAGTTTTTGTATGAAAACACACTTCTGGTGGAACTTCAAATCAAAGAACAAAGTTCGTTTTGGATGGATAAAGTTAGTTGTAATTAACAGTTTTTGTATAAAAACTCACTTCTAGTGGAACTTCATATGAAAGAACAAAGTTCGTTTTGGATGGACAAAGTTAGTTGTAATCAACAGTTTTTGTATGAAAACACACTTCTAGTGGAACTTCATATGAAAAAACAAAGTTCGAATCGGATGGACAAAGTTAGTTGTAATTAACAGTTTTGTATGAAAACTCACTTCTAGTGGAACTTCATATCAACGAACAAAGTTCGTTTTGAATGGATAAAGTTAGTTGTAATTAACAGTTTTTGTATGAAAATACACTTCTGGTGGAACTTCATATGAAAGAACAAAGTTCGATTCGGATGGACAAAGTTAGTTGTAATTAACAGTTTTTGTATGAAAACACACTTCTGGTGGAACTTCAAATCAAAGAACAAAGTTCGAATCGGATGGATAAAGTAAGTTGTAATTAACAGTTTTTGTATGAAAACTCACTTCTAGTGGAACTTCATATGAAAGAACAAAGTTCGTTTTGAATGGATAAAGTTAGTTGTAATTAACAGTTTTTGTATGAAAACACACTTCTGGTGGAACTTCATATGAAAGAACAAAGTTCGAATCGGATGGACAAAGTTAGTTGTGATTAACAGTTTTTGTATGAAAACACACTTCTGGTGGAACTTCAAATCAAAGAACAAAGTTCGTTTTGGATGGATAAAGTAAGTTGTAATTAACAGTTTTGGTATGAAAACTCACTTCTAGTGGAACTTCATATGAAAGAACAAAGTTCGTTTTGGATGGACAAAGTTCGATGTAATTAACAGTTTTTGTATGAAAACACACTTCTAGTGGAACTTCATATGAAAAAACAAAGCTCGAATCGGATGGACAAAGTTAGTTGTGATTAACAGTTTTTGTATGAAAACTCACTTCTAGTGGAACTTCATATCAACGAACAAAGTTCGTTTTGAATGGATAAAGTTAGTTGTAATTAACAGTTTTTGTATGAAAATACACTTCTGGTGGAACTTCATATGAAAGAACAAAGTTCGAATCGGATGGACAAAGTTAGTTGTAATTAACAGTTTTTGTATGAAAACACACTTCTAGTGGAACTTCATATGAAAAAACAAAGTTCGAATCGGATGGACAAAGTTAGTTGTGATTAACAGTTTTTGTATGAAAACTCACTTCTAGTGGAACTTCATATCAACGAACAAAGTTCGTTTTGAATGGATAAAGTTAGTTGTAATTAACAGTTTTTGTATGAAAACACACTTCTGGTGGAACTTCATATGAAAGAACAAAGTTCGAATCCGATGGACAAAGTTAGTTGTGATTAACAGTTTTTGTATGAAAACACACTTCTGGTGGAACTTCAAATCAAAGAACTAAGTTCGTTTTGGATGGATAAAGTAAGTTGTAATTAACAGTTTTTGTATGAAAACTCACTTCTAGTGGAACTTCATATGAAAGAACAAAGTTCGTTTTGGATGGACAAAGTTAGTTGTAATTAACAGTTTTTGTATGAAAACACACTTCTAGTGGAACTTCATATGAAAAAACAAAGTTCGAATCGGATGGACAAAGTTAGTTGTGATTAACAGTTTTTGTATGAAAACTCACTTCTAGTGGAACTTCATATCAACGAACAAAGTTCGTTTTGAATGGATAAAGTTAGTTGTAATTAACAGTTTTTGTATGAAAATACACTTCTGGTGGAACTTCATATCAACGAACAAAGTTCGAATCGGATGGACAAAGTTAGTTGTAATTAACAGTTTTTGTATGAAAACACACTTCTAGTGGAACTTCAAATCAAAGAACAAAGTTCGAATCGGATGGACAAAGTTAGTTGTAATTAACAGTTTTTGTATGAAAACACACTTCTGGTGGAACTTCATATCAACGAACAAAGTTCGTTTTGGATGGACAAAGTTAGTTGTAATTAACAGTTTTTGTATGAAAACACACTTCTGGTGGAACTTCATATCAACGAACAAAGTTCGAATCTGATGGACGAAGTTAGTTGTAATTAACAGTTTTTGTATGAAAACACACTTCTGGTGGAACTTCATATCAACGAACAAAGTTCGAATCGGATAGACAAAGTTAGTTGTAATTAACAGTTTTTGTATGAAAACACACTTCTAGTGGAACTTCATATGAAAGAACAAAGTTCGAATCGGATGGACAAAGTTAGTTGTAATTAACAGTTTTTGTATGAAAACACACTTCTGGTGGAACTTCATATGAAAGAACAAAGTTCGAATCTGATGGACGAAGTTAGTTGTAATTAACAGTTTTGGTATGAAAACTCACTTCTAGTGGAACTTCAAATCAACGAACAAAGTTCGTTTTGGATGGACAAAGTTCGATGTAATTAACAGTTTTTGTATGAAAACACACTTCTAGTGGAACTTCATATCAACGAACAAAGTTCGAATCGGATGGACAAAGTTAATTGTAATTAACAGTTTTTGTATGAAAACACACTTCTGGTGGAACTTCATATCAACGAACAAAGTTCGAATCGGATGGACAAAGTTAGTTCTAATTAACAGTTTTTGTATGAAAACACACTTCTGGTGGAACTTCGTATCAAAGAACAAAGTTCGAATCGGATGGACAAAGTTAGTTGTAATTAACAGTTTTTGTATGAAAACACACTTCTAGTGGAACTTCATATCAGCGAACGAAGTTCGTTTTGGATGAACAAAGTTAGTTGTAATTAACAGTTTTTGTATGAAAACACACTTCTGGTGGAACTTCATATCAACGAACAAAGTTTGAATCGGATGGACAAAGTTAGTTGTAATTAACAGTTTTTGTATGAAAACACACTGTTAACGCAAAACGTTAACTGAACTATGCGGAATTAGGAAAAGAAGAAAGTAGGAGCACTGATATATTTTTCAAGCAACTCTTGTAGTGACAGCAAGCGAACGTGCAAAAAAAAGAATAAAAAGAAAAGAGTGACTACATCCAAGCGGACCACAGGATCGTGTTTTTTATAAAGAAGTCAACCGCAGATATTTTACCAAGTTAAGTTTATCCGTTCTCATCATTTTTGGTCCTTCGAACCGGATCTGCGGACTAATCCATCGATCTTGTGTTGTTTATCAACGAAGCGTCAATTTACCTAACCAACAATGGGTCCGAAGAAAGCACCACCAAGTAAGGTGGACATGATGCGCGTTATGTCGCAGATACATAACCTCGAAAGTTTTATTGAAACGTACACCAGTGATCAATTTACGCAATGTGAACACCGATTGAAGTTACTCGAGAGTTGGTGGCAGACGTTCGACAGGATGCAAACGACTCTTGAAGATGCCGAAGAAGATGAAGCAGAAATTGTTCGCATGCTCAAAGAGAGAAATGATATGTACGATCGATATTGCTTCATAAAAGGTCACCTCACATCATCCAAACAAGATTTGAACAGCACTGTGATTGAAGCAAAAGTAAACGCCAACATCCCTGTCGCTGCTTCACCTCACCTAAAGTTACCGAAAATAAGTCTACCAACGTTTGACGGGAAGATCACCTCATGGCTCAGCTTTAAGGATCGTTTCACTGCAATGGTAGCTTCATCCAACGACATTCCGGATGTCATGAAGCTAGAATATCTTCTAGCATCGTTGAAGGGTGACGTTGCGAAACGTTTTGAATATGTCGACATTGCTGCCGAAAATTACTCCACCACCTGGAAGGCGTTGTTAGAGAGATATGACAACATTCGAGCCCTAAAGCGTGAGTACTTTAAAGCTATTTACTCCGTAGCACCAATGAAGGACAATTCCTTAGAGGAATTACGTCGCGTGTCTGATGATTTCATTAGACTTACCGAAGGAGCTAGCAAACTGAAGGAGCCCATCGAGCATTGGGACACACCGCTTGCGAATCTGCTGCTCTATAAGTTGGATGCTAAAACCGTCATGGCATGGGAACTATTTTCTGCAAGTGATAACACCGATAGCTTTTCCAAGCTCATTGAGTTTTTGCAAATTAGAATCAAAATTCTAGCTGCACCGTCCCAAGTCTCATTATCTGCTCCTAAAGCAAATACCACGAAGGTGGCCGGCGCAAAGCAAACAAGAAGTCTGGCTAGTACTAATGTAGCTTCTATGTCCAATCGCTGCCACGCTTGTGAAGAATCACACCTACTCTACCAATGTCATGTTTTCAAATCTATGCATGTTAGTGAGCGACGTAAGCTCATCAACACCAATAAGCTATGTTTCAACTGCTTCAGAACTGGACACTCTGCAAAGGAATGTAAATCAAAACACAAATGTTATAAGTGTCAACGGAACATTGCTCCATATGGAAGAAGTAGTTGCGAATTCTGTGGAACAACCAACGAAAGATCAAGTTGATGCAACATCACACATCTGTACCAATAGTTTGACTGTTTTACTGCAGACGGCAGCAGTTCAGGTTATTGATGATTCAGGCAAAGTCTACCAAGTGCGAGCATTACTAGATTCCGGGTCAATGTGTAATTTTATGTCAACTGCTTTAGCCAAACGATTGTCCAATACTATGAGGAACACCGATGTATGCATTGCTGGAATAGGTCAACGTCAGAGCAATATCAGCCAATCTGTTGAAGCAATAATAGCATCCAAGATTCAGCAATTTTCCATGAAGCTCTGTTTCCTAGTTATCGATTCTCCAACAGTCGAATTACCAATAGTACAAGTTGATCCTTGCAAGTGGAATATTGACAACATTCCATTAGCCGATCCATTATTCCACACACCAGGCCCCATCGACATCGTTCTTGGTTGCGAAGCATATTGGGTAGTCCACTGTCCGGGAAAACGATATATCGGTCCAAATCATCCATCGTTAGTTAATACTAAATTTGGCTGGACTATAACAGGTTCGGTTCCTATAAAATCGGTTGACAATCGGCAGTCATCTCATGTTGCAACGCTTCCTGATACGTTAAAAGAAGAAATTAGTCGATTTTGGGAGCTAGATACGGTCGCCACGTCAAACGCACTTTCCGAAGATGCTGACCCGTGTGAGCAACTGTACAAAACGACAACTACTCGTAATGAAGAAGGCAGATTCGTCGTGAGAGTACCTAAAACATCCAATTCCAAAGTTAAGCTTGGTGAATCTCGAAGTATAGCTGAACGCAGATTTTACAATACTGAACGACGCCTGCAACGCAATCCTAACATCTATGAGCAGTATCGACAATTTATGTCTACATACGAACAGCTAGGTCATATGACACTGATGCCGGAACTTACCAACGACTCAACACTGCACTGTTACTTGCCACACCATCCGGTGATAAAAAAGTCGAGTTCAACTACAAAATTACGTGTCGTATTCGATGCCTCATGTCAGACCGATTCAGGGTTTTCGCTGAATGACATTTTAATAGTTGGACCTATAGTGCAACCTGACTTAATCTCCATAATTTTACGCTTCCGAACCTTTGCCATTGCGTTATCGGCGGATATAGAGAAGATGTACCGTCAGGTTCTGATTCACCCTGATGATCAACCGCTACATCGCATCCTTTGGAGATCGAATTCAGACCAGCGATTGCAATGTTATGAATTACAAACGGTTACATATGGAACTGCTTCGGCACCGTTTCTAGCAACTCGTTCTTTGAAACAAATAGCAATAGACATAACCGAATCTCAGCCGATCGTTGCTGATGCCATACAAACCAATTTTTATGTAGATGATTTCCTTTCTGGTTCCCACGACGAGCAATCAGCTATAGCTCTGCAACAAGACGTCTCCAAAGTACTGAAACAATATGGTTTTAGTTTAAAAAAATGGGCTTCGAATTCCACATTAGTCCTCCAAAATATTCCAAATGAAGACTTAGCCTTGCATAAATGTCATGACCTTCAAGCAGAAAACACAATAACCACCCTTGGCGTTACATGGAATCCTACAGAAGATGCTTTCAGCTTTAAAAGCATAAACTCATCGCCACCAGCTGTTACCATGCAAAAACTGTCTATTTCAACTAATTTCGTCCATCCGATACGAACTTTGTACTTTGCTATGTAGTTCTACCAGGAATGTGTTACCATGCAAAAACTGTCTATTTCAACTAAATTCGTCCATCCGATACGAACTTTGTACTTTGCTATGTAGTTCTACCAGAAATGTGTTACCATGCAAAAACTGTCTATTTCAACTAATTTCGTCCATCCGATACGAACTTTGTACTTTGCTATGTAGTTCTACCAGGAGTGTGTTACCATGCAAAAACTGTCTATTTCACCTTATTTCGTCCATCCGATACGAACTTTGTACTTTGCTATGTAGTTCTACCAGGAGTGTGTTACCATGCAAAAACTGTCTATTTCAACTAATTTCGTCCATCCGATACGAACTTTGTACTTTGCTATGTAGTTCTACCAGGAATGTGTTACCATGCAAAAACTGTCTATTTCAACTAATTTCGTCCATCCGATACGAACTTTGTACTTTGCTATGTAGTTCTACCAGAAATGTGTTACCATGCAAAAACTGTCTATTTCAACTAATTTCGTCCATCCGATACGAACTTTGTACTTTGCTATGTAGTTCTACCAGGAATGTGTTACCATGCAAAAACTGTCTATTTCAACTAATTTCGTCCATCCAATACGAACTTTGTACTTTACTATGCAGTTCTACCAGGAATGTGTTACCATGCAAAAACTGTCTATTTCAACTAATTTCGTCCATCCGATACGAACTTTGTACTTTGCTATGTAGTTCTACCAGGAATGTGTTACCATGCAAAAACTGTCTATTTCAACTAATTTCGTCCATCCGATACGAACATTGTACTTTGCTATGTAGTTCTACCAGGAGTGTGTTACCATGCAAAAACTGTCTATTTCAACTAATTTCGTCCATCCGATACGAACTTTGTACTTTGCTATCTAGTTCTACCAGGAGTGAGTTACCATGCAAAAACTGTCTATTTCAACTAATTTCGTCCATCCGATACGAACTTTGTACTTTGCTATGTAGTTCTACCAGAAGTGTGTTACCATGCAAAACCTGTCTATTTCACCTTATTTCGTCCATCCGATACGAACTTTGTACTTTGCTATGTAGTTCTACCAGAAATGTGTTACCATGCAAAAACTGTCTATTTCACCTTATTTCGTCCATCCGATACGAACTTTGTACTTTGCTATGTAGTTCTACCAGAAATGTGTTACCATGCAAAAACTGTCTATTTCACCTTATTTCGTCCATCCGATACGAACTTTGTACTTTGCTACGTAGTTCTACCAGAAATGTGTTACCAAGCAAAAACTGTCTATTTCACCTTATTTCGTCCATCCGATACGAACTTTGTACTTTGCTATGTAGTTCTACCAGGAATGTGTTACCATGCAAAAACTGTCTATTTCAACTAATTTCGTCCATCCGATACGAACTTTGTACTTTGCTATGTAGTTCTACCAGGAATGTGTTACCATGCAAAAACTGTCTATTTCACCTTATTTCGTCCATCCGATACGAACTTTGTACTTTGCTATCTAGTTCTACCAGGAGTGTGTTACCATGCAAAAACTGTCTATTTCAACTAATTTCGTCCATCCGATACGAACTTTGTACTTTGCTATCTAGTTCTACCAGGAGTGAGTTACCATGCAAAAACTGTCTATTTTAACTGAATTCGTCCATCCGATACGAACTTTGTACTTTGCTATGTAGTTCTACCAGGAATGTGTTACCATGCAAAAACTGTCTATTTCAACTAATTACGTCCATCCGATACGAACTTTGTACTTTGCTATGTAGTTCTACCAGGAATGTGTTACCATGCAAAAACTGTCTATTTCAACTAATTTCGTCCATCCGATACGAACTTTGTACTTTGCTATGTAGTTCTACCAGGAATGTGTTACCATGCAAAAACTGTCTATTTCAACTAATTTCGTCCATCCGATACGAACTTTGTACTTTGCTATGTAGTTCTACCAGGAATGTGTTACCATGCAAAAACTGTCTATTTCAACTAATTTCGTCCATCCGATACGAACTTTGTACTTTGCTATGTAGTTCTACCAGGATTATGTTACCATGCAAAAACTGTCTATTTCAACTAATTTCGTCCATCCGATACGAACTTTGTACTTTGCTATGTAGTTCTACCAGGAGTGTGTTACCATGCAAAAACTGTCTATTTTAACTAAATTCGTCCATCCGATACGAACTTTGTACTTTGCTATGTAGTTCTACCAGGAATGTGTTACCATGCAAAAACTGTCTATTTCAACTAATTTCGTCCATCCGATACGAACTTTGTACTTTGCTATGTAGTTCTACCAGGAATGTGTTACCATGCAAAAACTGTCTATTTCAACTAATTTTGTCCATCCGATACGAACTTTGTACTTTGCTATGTAGTTCTACCAGGAATGTGTTACCATGCAAAAACTGTCTATTTCAACTAAATTCGTCCATCCGATACGAACTTTGTACTTTGCTATGTAGTTCTACCAGGAATGTGTTACCATGCAAAAACTGTCTATTTCAACTAATTTCGTCCATCCGATACGAACTTTGTACTTTGCTTTGTAGTTCTACCAGGAATGTGTTACCATGCAAAAACTGTCTATTTCACCATATTTCGTCCATCCGATACGAACTTTGTACTTTGCTATGTAGTTCTACCAGAAATGTGTTACCATGCAGAAACTGTCTATTTCAACTAATTTCGTCCATCCGATACGAACTTTGTACTTTGCTATGTAGTTCCACCAGAAATGTGTTACCATGCAAAAACTGTCGATTTCAATTAATTTCGTCCATCCGATACGAACTTTGTACTTTGCTATGTAGTTCTACCAGGAATGTGTTACCATGCAAAAACTGTCTATTTCAACTAATTTCGTCCATCCGATACGAACTTTGTACTTTGCTATGTAGTTCTACCAGAAGTGTGTTACCATGCAAAAACTGTCTATTTCAACTAATTTCGTCCATCCGATACGACCTTTGTACTTTGCTATGTAGTTCTACCAGAAGTGTGTTACCATGCAAAAACTGTCTATTTCACCTTATTTCGTCCATCCGATACGAACTTTGTACTTTGCTATGTAGTTCTACCAGAAATGTGTTACCATGCAGAAACTGTCTATTTCAACTAATTTCGTCCATCCGATACGAACTTTGTACTTTGCTATGTAGTTCTACCAGAAATGTGTTACCATGCAGAAACTGTCTATTTCAACTAATTTCGTCCATCCGATACGAACTTTGTACTTTGCTTTGTAGTTCTACCAGGAATGTGTTACCATGCAAAAACTGTCTATTTCACCTTATTTCGTCCATCCGATACGAACTTTGTACTTTGCTATGTAGTTCTACCAGAAATGTGTTACCATGCAGAAACTGTCTATTTCAACTAATTTCGTCCATCCGATACGAACTTTGTACTTTGCTATGTAGTTCCACCAGAAATGTGTTACCATGCAAAAACTGTCGATTTCAATTAATTTCGTCCATCCGATACGAACTTTGTACTTTGCTACGTAGTTCTACCAGAAATGTGTTACCAAGCAAAAACTGTCTATTTCACCTTATTTCGTCCATCCGATACGAACTTTGTACTTTGCTATGTAGTTCTACCAGGAATGTGTTACCATGCAAAAACTGTCTATTTCAATTAATTTCGACCATCCGATACGAACTTTGTACTTTGCTATGTAGTTCTACCAGGAATGTGTTACCATGCAAAAACTGCCTATTTCAACTAATTTCGTCCATCCGATACGAACTTTGTACTTTGCTATGTAGTTCTACCAGGAGTGTGTTACCATGCAAAAACTGTCTATTTCAATTAATTTTGTCCATCCGATACGAACTTTGTATTTTGCTATGTAGTTCTACCAGGAGTGTGTTACCATGCAAAAACTGTCTATTTCAATTAATTTCGTCCATCCGATACGAACTTTGTACTTTGCTATGTAGTTCTACCAGGAATGTGTTACCATGCAAAAACTGTCTATTTCAACTAATTTTGTCCATCCGATACGAACTTTGTACTTTGCTATGTAGTTCTACCAGGAGTGTGTTACCATGCAAAAACTGTCTATTTCACCTTATTTCGTCCATCCGATACGAACTTTGTACTTTGCTATGTAGTTCTACCAGAAATGTGTTACCATGCAAAAACTGTCTATTTCACCTTATTTCGTCCATCCGATACGAACTTTGTACTTTGCTATGTAGTTCTACCAGAAATGTGTTACCATGCAGAAACTGTCTATTTCAACTAATTTCGTCCATCCGATACGAACTTTGTACTTTGCTTTGTAGTTCTACCAGGAATGTGTTACCATGCAAAAACTGTCTATTTCACCTTATTTCGTCCATCCGATACGAACTTTGTACTTTGCTATGTAGTTCTACCAGAAATGTGTTACCATGCAAAAACTGTCTATTTCACCTTATTTCGTCCATCCGATACGAACTTTGTACTTTGCTATGTAGTTCTACCAGAAATGTGTTACCATGCAGAAACTGTCTATTTCAACTAATTTCGTCCATCCGATACGAACTTTGTACTTTGCTATGTAGTTCTACCAGGAATGTGTTACCATGCAAAAACTGTCTATTTCAACTAATTTTGTCCATCCGATACGAACTTTGTACTTTGCTATGTAGTTCTACCAGGAATGTGTTACCATGCAAAAACTGTCTATTTCAACTAAATTCGTCCATCCGATACGAACTTTGTACTTTGCTATGTAGTTCTACCAGGAATGTGTTACCATGCAAAAACTGTCTATTTCAACTAATTTCGTCCATCCGATACGAACTTTGTACTTTGCTTTGTAGTTCTACCAGGAATGTGTTACCATGCAAAAACTGTCTATTTCACCTTATTTCGTCCATCCGATACGAACTTTGTACTTTGCTATGTAGTTCTACCAGAAATGTGTTACCATGCAGAAACTGTCTATTTCAACTAATTTCGTCCATCCGATACGAACTTTGTACTTTGCTATGTAGTTCTACCAGGAATGTGTTACCATGCAAAAACTGTCTATTTCAACTAATTTCGTCCATCCGATACGAACTTTGTACTTTGCTATGTAGTTCTACCAGAAATGTGTTACCATGCAAAAACTGTCTATTTCACCTTATTTCGTCCATCCGATACGAACTTTGTACTTTGCTATGTAGTTCTACCAGAAATGTGTTACCATGCAAAAACTGTCTATTTCACCTTATTTCGTCCATCCGATACGAACTTTGTACTTTGCTATGTAGTTCTACCAGAAATGTGTTACCAAGCAAAAACTGTCTATTTCACCTTATTTCGTCCATCCGATACGAACTTTGTACTTTGCTATGTAGTTCTACCAGGAGTGTGTTACCATGCAAAAACTGTCTATTTCAACTAATTTCGTCCATCCGATACGAACTTTGTACTTTGCTATGTAGTTCTACCAGGAATGTGTTACCATGCAAAAACTGTCTATTTCAACTAATTTCGTCCATCCGATACGAACTTTGTACTTTGCTATGTAGTTCTACCAGAAGTGTGTTACCATGCAAAAACTGTCTATTTCACCTTATTTCGTCCATCCGATACGAACTTTGTACTTTGCTATGTAGTTCTACCAGAAATGTGTTACCAAGCAAAAACTGTCTATTTCACCTTATTTCGTCCATCCGATACGAACTTTGTACTTTGCTATGTAGTTCTACCAGGAGTGTGTTACCATGCAAAAACTGTCTATTTCAACTAATTTCGTCCATCCGATACGAACTTTGTACTTTGCTTTGTAGTTCTACCAGGAATGTGTTACCATGCAAAAACTGTCTAATTCACCTTATTTCGTCCATCCGATACGAACTTTGTACTTTGCTATGTAGTTCTACCAGAAATGTGTTACCATGCAAAAACTGTCTATTTCAACTAATTTCGTCCATCCGATACGAACTTTGTACTTTGCTATGTAGTTCTACCAGAAGTGTGTTACCATGCAAAAACTGTCTATTTCACCTTATTTCGTCCATCCGATACGAACTTTGTACTTTGCTATGTAGTTCTACCAGAAATGTGTTACCAAGCAAAAACTGTCTATTTCACCTTATTTCGTCCATCCGATACGAACTTTGTACTTTGCTATGTAGTTCTACCAGGAGTGTGTTACCATGCAAAAACTGTCTATTTCAACTAATTTCGTCCATCCGATACGAACTTTGTACTTTGCTTTGTAGTTCTACCAGGAATGTGTTACCATGCAAAAACTGTCTATTTCACCTTATTTCGTCCATCCGATACGAACTTTGTACTTTGCTATGTAGTTCTACCAGAAATGTGTTACCATGCAAAAACTGTCGATTTCAATTAATTTCGTCCATCCGATACGAACTTTGTACTTTGCTATGTAGTTCTACCAGGAATGTGTTACCATGCAAAAACTGTCTATTTCAACTAATTTCGTCCATCCGATACGAACTTTGTACTTTGCTATGTAGTTCTACCAGAAATGTGTTACCATGCAAAAACTGTCTATTTCACCTTATTTCGTCCATCCGATACGAACTTTGTACTTTGCTATGTAGTTCTACCAGAAATGTGTTACCATGCAAAAACTGTCTATTTCACCTTATTTCGTCCATCCGATACGAACTTTGTACTTTGCTATGTAGTTCTACCAGGAGTGTGTTACCATGCAAAAACTGTCTATTTCAACTAATTTCGTCCATCCGATACGAACTTTGTACTTTGCTATGTAGTTCTACCAGGAATGTGTTACCATGCAAAAACTGTCTATTTCAACTAATTTCGTCCATCCGATACGAACTTTGTACTTTGCTATGTAGTTCTACCAGAAGTGTGTTACCATGCAAAAACTGTCTATTTCACCTTATTTCGTCCATCCGATACGAACTTTGTACTTTGCTATGTAGTTCTACCAGAAATGTGTTACCATGCAAAAACTGTCTATTTCACCTTATTTCGTCCATCCGATACGAACTTTGTACTTTGCTATGTAGTTCTACCAGGAATGTGTTACCAAGCAAAAACTGTCTATTTCACCTTATTTCGTCCATCCGATACGAACTTTGTACTTTGCTATGTAGTTCTACCAGGAGTGTGTTACCATGCAAAAACTGTCTATTTCAACTAATTTCGTCCATCCGATACGAACTTTGTACTTTGCTATTTAGTTCTACCAGAAGTGTGTTACCATGCAAAAACTGTCTATTTCACCTTATTTCGTCCATCCGATACGAACTTTGTACTTTGCTATGTAGTTCTACCAGAAATGTGTTACCATGCAAAAACTGTCTATTTCACCTTATTTCGTCCATCCGATACGAACTTTGTACTTTGCTATGTAGTTCTACCAGAAATGTGTTACCAAGCAAAAACTGTCTATTTCACCTTATTTCGTCCATCCGATACGAACTTTGTACTTTGCTATGTAGTTCTACCAGGAGTGTGTTACCATGCAAAAACTGTCTATTTCAACTAATTTCGTCCATCCGATACGAACTTTGTACTTTGCTATGTAGTTCTACCAGAAATGTGTTACCATGCAAAAACTGTCTATTTCAACTAATTTCGTCCATCCGATACGAACTTTGTACTTTGCTATGTAGTTCTACCAGAAATGTGTTACCATGCAAAAACTGTCTATTTCAACTAATTTCGTCCATCCGATACGAACTTTGTACTTTGCTATGTAGTTCTACCAGGAGTGTTTTACCATGCAAAAACTGTCTATTTCAACTAATTTCGTCCATCCGATACGAACTTTGTACTTTGCTATGTAGTTCTACCAGGAATGTGTTACCATGCAAAAACTGTCTATTTCAACTAATTTCGTCCATCCGATACGAACTTTGTACTTTGCTATGTAGTTCTACCAGGAATTTGTTACCATGCAAAAACTGTCTATTTCACCTTATTTCGTCCATCCGATACGAACTTTGTACTTTGCTATGTAGTTCTACCAGAAATGTGTTACCATGCAGAAACTGTCTATTCCAACTAATTTCGTCCATCCGATACGAACTTTGTACTTTGCTATGAAGTTCTACCAGGAGTGTGTTACCATGCAAAAACTGTATATTTCAACTAATTTCGTCCATCCGATACGAACTTTGTACTTTGCTATGTAGTTCTACCAGAAATATGTTACCATGCAAAAACTGTCTATTTCAACTAATTTCGTCCATCCGATACGAACTTTGTACTTTGCTATGTAGTTCTACCAGGAGTGTTTTACCATGCAAAAACTGTCTATTTCAACTAATTTCGTCCATCCGATACGAATTTTGTACTTTGCTATGTAGTTCTACCAGGAATGTGTTACCATGCAAAAACTGTCTATTTCAACTAATTTTGTCCATCCGATACGAACTTTGTACTTTGCTATGTAGTTCTACCAGAAGTGTGTTACCATGCAAAAACTGTCTATTTCAACTAATTTCGTCCATCTGATACGAACTTTGTACTTTGCTATGTAGTTCTAACAGGAATTTGTTACCATGCAAAAACTGTCTATTTCAACTAATTTCGTCCATCTGATACGAACTTTGTACTTTGCTATGTAGTTCTACCAGAAATGTGTTACCATGCAAAAACTGTCTATTTCAACTAATTTCGTCCATCCGATACGAACTTTGTACTTTGCTATGTAGTTCTACCAGGAATGTGTTACCATGCAAAAACTGTCTATTTCAACTAATTTCGTCCATCCGATACGAACTTTGTACTTTGCTATGTAGTTCTACCAGAAATGTGTTACCATGCAAAAACTGTCTATTTCAACTAATTTCGTCCATCCGATACGAACTTTGTACTTTGCTATGTAGTTCTACCAGGAGTGTGTTACCATGCAAAAACTGTCTATTTCACCTTATTTCGTCCATCCGATACGAACTTTGTACTTTGCTATGTAGTTCTACCAGGAGTGTGTTACCATGCAAAAACTGTCGATTTCAACTAATTTCGTCCATCCGATACGAACTTTGTACTTTGCTATGTAGTTCTACCAGGAATGTGTTACCATGCAAAAACTGTCTATTTCAACTAATTTCGTCCATCCGATACGAACTTTGTACTTTGCTATGTAGTTCTACCAGAAATGTGTTACCATGCAAAAACTGTCTATTTTAACTAATTTCGTCCATCCGATACGAACTTTGTACTTTGCTATGTAGTTCTACCAGGAATGTGTTACCATGCAAAAACTGTCTATTTCAACTAATTTCGTCCATCCAATACGAACTTTGTACTTTACTATGCAGTTCTACCAGGAATGTGTTACCATGCAAAAACTGTCTATTTCAACTAATTTCGTCCATCCGATACGAACTTTGTACTTTGCTATGTAGTTCTACCAGGAATGTGTTACCATGCAAAAACTGTCTATTTCAACTAATTTCGTCCATCCGATACGAACATTTTACTTTGCTATGTAGTTCTACCAGGAGTGTGTTACCATGCAAAAACTGTCTATTTCAACTAATTTCGTCCATCCGATACGAACTTTGTACTTTGCTATCTAGTTCTACCAGGAGTGAGTTACCATGCAAAAACTGTCTATTTCAACTAATTTCGTCCATCCGATACGAACTTTGTACTTTGCTCTGTAGTTCTACCAGGAGTGTGTTACCATGCAAAAACTGTCTATTTCAACTAATTTCGTCCATCCGATACGAACTTTGTACTTTGCTATGTAGTTCTACCAGGAATGTGTTACCATGCAAAAACTGTCTATTTCAACTAATTTCGTCCATCCGATACGAACTTTGTACTTTGCTATGTAGTTCTACCAGGAATGTGTTACCATGCAAAAACTGTCTATTTCAACTAATTTCGTCCATCCAATACGAACTTTGTACTTTACTATGCAGTTCTACCAGGAATGTGTTACCATGCAAAAACTGTCTATTTCAACTAATTTCGTCCATCCGATACGAACTTTGTACTTTGCTATGTACTTCTACCAGGAGTGTGTTACCATGCAAAAACTGTCTATTTCAACTAATTTCGTCCATCCGATACGAACTTTGTACTTTGCTATGTAGTTCTACCAGGAATGTGTTACCATGCAAAAACTGTCTATTTCAACTAATTTCGTCCATCCAAAACGATTTTTGTGCTTTGCTATGTAGTTCTACCAGGAGTGTGTTACCATGCAAAAACTGTCTTTTTCAACTAATTTCGTCCATCCGATACGAACTTTGTACTTTGCTATGTAGTTCTACCAGGAGTGTGTTACCATACAAAAACTGTCTATTTCAACTAATTTCGTCCATCCGATACGAACTTTGTACTTTGCTATGTAGTTCTACCAGGAATGTGTTACCATGCAAAAACTGTCTATTTCAACTAATTTCGTCCATCCGATACGAACTTTGTACTTTGCTATGTAGTTCTACCAGGAATGTGTTACCATGCAAAAACTGTCTATTTCAACTAATTTCGTCCATCCGATACGAACTTTGTACTTTGCTATGTAGTTCTACCAGGAATGTGTTACCATACAAAAACTGTCTATTTCAACTAATTTCGTCCATCCGATACGAACTTTGTACTTTGCTATGTAGTTCTACCAGGAGTGTGTTACCATGCAAAAACTGTCTATTTCAACTAATTTCGTCCATCCGATACGAACTTTGTACTTTGCTATGTAGTTCTACCAGAAGTGTGTTACCATGCAAAAACTGTCTATTTCAACTAATTTTGTCCATCCGATACGAAATTTGTACTTTGCTATGTAGTTCTACCAGGAATGTGTTACCATACAAAAACTGTCTATTTCAACTAATTTCGTCCATCCGATACGAACTTTGTACTTTGCTATGTAGTTCTACCAGGAGTGTGTTACCATGCAAAAACTGTCTATTTCAACTAATTTCGTCCATCCGATACGAACTTTGTACTTTGCTATGTAGTTCTACCAGGAATGTGTTACCATGCAAAAACTGTCTTTTTCAACTAATTTCGTCCATCCGATACGAACTTTGTACTTTGCTATGTAGTTCTACCAGGAGTGTGTTACCATGCAAAAACTGTCTATTTAAACTAAATTCGTCCATCCGATACGAACTTTGTACTTTGCTATGTAGTTCTACCAGGAATGTGTTACCATGCAAAAACTGTCTATTTAAACTAATTTCGTCCATCCGATACGAACTTTGTACTTTGCTATGTAGTTCTACCAGGAATGTGTTACCATGCAAAAACTGTCTATTTCAACTAATTTCGTCCATCCGATACGAACTTTGTACTTTGCTATGTAGTTCTACCAGGAATGTGTTACCATGCAAAAACTGTCTATTTCAACTAATTTCGTCCATCCGATACGAACTTTGTACTTTGCTATGTAGTTCTACCAGGAATGTGTTACCATGCAAAAACTGTCTATTTCAACTAAATTCGTCCATCCGATACGAACTTTGTACTTTGCTATGTAGTTCTACCAGGAATGTGTTACCATGCAAAAACTGTCTATTTCAACTAAATTCGTCCATCCGATACGAATTTTGTACTTTGCTATGTAGTTCTACCAGGAGTGTGTTACCATGCAAAAACTGTCTATTTCAACTAAATTCGTCCATCCGATACGAACTTTGTACTTTGCTATGTAGTTCTACCAGGAATGTGTTACCATGCAAAAACTGTCTATTTCAACTAATTTCGTCCATCCGATACGAATTTTGTACTTTGCTATGTAGTTCTACCAGGAGTGTGTTACCATGCAAAAACTGTCTATTTCAACTAATTTCGTCCATCCGATACGAACTTTGTACTTTGCTATGTAGTTCTACCAGGAATGTGTTACCATGCAAAAACTGTCTATTTCAACTAATTTCGTCCATCCGATACGAACTTTGTACTTTGCTATGTAGTTCTACCAGGAATGTGTTACCATGCAAAAACTGTCTATTTCAACTAATTTCGTCCATCCGATACGAACTTTGTACTTTGCTATGTAGTTCTACCAGGAATGTGTTACCATGCAAAAACTGTCTATTTCAACTAATTTCGTCCATCCGATACGAACTTTGTACTTTGCTATGTAGTTCTACCAGGAATGTGTTACCATGCAAAAACTGTCTATTTCAACTAAATTCGTCCATCCGATACGAACTTTGTACTTTGCTATGTAGTTCTACCAGGAATGTGTTACCATGCAAAAACTGTCTATTTCAACTAAATTCGTCCATCCGATACGAACTTTGTACTTTGCTATGTAGTTCTACCAGGAGTGTGTTACCATGCAAAAACTGTCTATTTCAACTAATTTCGTCCATCCGATACGAACTTTGTACTTTGCTATGTAGTTCTACCAGGAATGTGTTACCATGCAAAAACTGTCTATTTCAACTAATTTCGTCCATCCGATACGAACTTTGTACTTTGCTATGTAGTTCTACCAGGAATGTGTTACCATGCAAAAACTGTCTATTTCAACTAAATTCGTCCATCCGATACGAACTTTGTACTTTGCTATGTAGTTCTACCAGGAATGTGTTACCATGCAAAAACTGTCTATTTCAACTAATTTCGTCCATCCGATACGAACTTTGTACTTTGCTATGTAGTTCTACCAGGAATGTGTTACCATGCAAAAACTGTCTATTTCAACTAATTTCGTCCATCCGATACGAACTTTGTACTTTGCTATGTAGTTCTACCAGGAATGTGTTACCATGCAAAAACTGTCTATTTCAACTAAATTCGTCCATCCGATACGAACTTTGTACTTTGCTATGTAGTTCTACCAGGAGTGTGTTACCATGCAAAAACTGTCTATTTCAACTAATTTCGTCCATCCGATACGAACTTTGTACTTTGCTATGTAGTTCTACCAGGAATGTGTTACCATGCAAAAACTGTCTATTTCAACTAAATTCGTCCATCCGATACGAACTTTGTACTTTGCTATGTAGTTCTACCAGGAATGTGTTACCATGCAAAAACTGTCTATTTCAACTAATTTCGTCCATCCGATACGAACTTTGTACTTTGCTATGTAGTTCTACCAGGAATGTGTTACCATGCAAAAACTGTCTATTTCAACTAATTTCGTCCATCCGATACGAACTTTGTACTTTGCTATGTAGTTCTACCAGGAATGTGTTACCATGCAAAAACTGTCTATTTCAACTAAATTCGTCCATCCGATACGAACTTTGTACTTTGCTATGTAGTTCTACCAGGAATGTGTTACCATGCAAAAACTGTCTATTTCAACTAATTTCGTCCATCCAAAACGAACTTTGTGCTTTGCTATGTAGTTCTACCAGGAATGTGTTACCATGCAAAAACTGTCTATTTCAACTAATTTTGTCCATCCGATACGAACTTTGTACTTTGCTATGTAGTTCTACCAGGAATGTGTTACCATGCAAAAGCTGTCTATTTCAACTAATTTCGTCCATCCGATACGAACATTGTACTTTGCTATGTAGTTCTACCAGGAGTGTGTTACCATGCAAAAACTGTCTATTTCAACTAATTTCGTCCATCCGATACGAACATTGTACTTTGCTATGTAGTTCTACCAGGAGTGTGTTACCATGCAAAAACTGTCTATTTCAACTAATTTCGTCCATCCGATACGAACTTTGTACTTTACTATGCAGTTCTACCAGGAATGTGTTACCATGCAAAAACTGTCTATTTCAACTAATTTCGTCCATCCAATACGAACTTTGTACTTTACTATGCAGTTCTACCAGGAATGTGTTACCATGCAAAAACTGTCTATTTAAACTAATTTCGTCCATCCGATACGAACTTTGTACTTTGCTATGTAGTTCTACCAGGAATGTTTTACCATGCAAAAACTGTCTATTTCAACTAATTTCGTCCATCCGATACGAACATTGTACTTTGCTATGTAGTTCTACCAGGAGTGTGTTACCATGCAAAAACTGTCTATTTCAACTAATTTCGTCCATCCGATACGAACTTTGTACTTTGCTATGTAGTTCTACCAGGAATGTGTTACCATGCAAAAACTGTCTATTTCAACTAATTTCGTCCATCCAATACGAACTTTGTACTTTACTATGCAGTTCTAACAGGAATGTGTTACCATGCAAAAACTGTCTATTTCAACTAATTTCGTCCATCCAATACGAACTTTGTACTTTACTATGCAGTTCTACCAGGAATGTGTTACCATGCAAAAACTGTCTATTTCAACTAATTTCGTCCATCCGATACGAACTTTGTACTTTGCTATGTAGTTCTACCAGGAATGTGTTACCATGCAAAAACTGTCTATTTCAACTAATTTCGTCCATCCGATACGAACTTTGTACTTTGCTATGTAGTTCTACCAGGAGTGTGTTACCATGCAAAAACTGTCTATTTCAACTAATTTCGTCCATCCGATACGAACTTTGTACTTTGCTATGTAGTTCTACCAGGAATGTGTTACCATGCAAAAACTGTCTATTTCAACTAATTTTGTCCATCCGATACGAACATTGTACTTTGCTATGTAGTTCTACCAGGAGTGTGTTACCATGCAAAAACTGTCTATTTCAACTAATTTCGTCCATCCGATACGAACTTTGTACTTTGCTATCTAGTTCTACCAGGAGTGTGTTACCATACAAAAACTGTCTATTTAAACTAATTTCGTCCATCCGATACGAACTTTGTACTTTGCTATGTAGTTCTACCAGGAATGTGTTACCATGCAAAAACTGTCTATTTCAACTAATTTCGTCCATCCGATACGAACTTTGTACTTTGCTATGTAGTTCTACCAGGAATGTGTTACCATACAAAAACTGTCTATTTCAACTAATTTCGTCCATCCGATACGAACTTTGTACTTTGCTATGTAGTTCTACCAGGAGTGTGTTACCATGCAAAAACTGTCTATTTCAACTAATTTCGTCCATCCAATACGAACTTTGTACTTTGCTATGTAGTTCTACCAGGAATGTTTTACCATGCAAAAACTGTCTATTTCAACTAATTTCGTCCATCCGATACGAACATTGTACTTTGCTATGTAGTTCTACCAGGAGTGTGTTACCATGCAAAAACTGTCTATTTCAACTAATTTCGTCCATCCGATACGAACTTTGTACTTTGCTATGTAGTTCTACCAGGAATGTGTTACCATGCAAAAACTGTCTATTTCAACTAATTTCGTCCATCCAATACGAACTTTGTACTTTACTATGCAGTTCTAACAGGAATGTGTTACCATGCAAAAACTGTCTATTTCAACTAATTTCGTCCATCCAATACGAACTTTGTACTTTACTATGCAGTTCTACCAGGAATGTGTTACCATGCAAAAACTGTCTATTTCAACTAATTTCGTCCATCCAATACGAACTTTGTACTTTACTATGCAGTTCTACCAGGAATGTGTTACCATGCAAAAACTGTCTATTTCAACTAATTTCGTCCATCCGATACGAACTTTGTACTTTGCTATGTAGTTCTACCAGGAGTGTGTTACCATGCAAAAACTGTCTATTTCAACTAATTTCGTCCATCCAATACGAACTTTGTACTTTGCTATGTAGTTCTACCAGGAATGTGTTACCATGCAAAAACTGTCTATTTCAACTAATTTTGTCCATCCGATACGAACATTGTACTTTGCTATGTAGTTCTACCAGGAGTGTGTTACCATGCAAAAACTGTCTATTTCAACTAATTTCGTCCATCCGATACGAACTTTGTACTTTGCTATCTAGTTCTACCAGGAGTGTGTTACCATACAAAAACTGTCTATTTAAACTAATTTCGTCCATCCGATACGAACTTTGTACTTTGCTATGTAGTTCTACCAGGAATGTGTTACCATACAAAAACTGTCTATTTCAACTAATTTCGTCCATCCGATACGAACTTTGTACTTTGCTATGTAGTTCTACCAGGAATGTGTTACCATGCAAAAACTGTCTATTTCAACTAATTTCGTCCATCCAATACGAACTTTGTACTTTACTATGCAGTTCTACCAGGAATGTGTTACCATGCAAAAACTGTCTATTTAAACTAATTTCGTCCATCCGATACGAACTTTGTACTTTGCTATGTAGTTCTACCAGGAATGTTTTACCATGCAAAAACTGTCTATTTCAACTAATTTCGTCCATCCGATACGAACATTGTACTTTGCTATGTAGTTCTACCAGGAGTGTGTTACCATGCAAAAACTGTCTATTTCAACTAATTTCGTCCATCCGATACGAACTTTGTACTTTGCTATGTAGTTCTACCAGGAATGTGTTACCATGCAAAAACTGTCTATTTCAACTAATTTCGTCCATCCGATACGAACTTTGTACTTTACTATGCAGTTCTAACAGGAATGTGTTACCATGCAAAAACTGTCTATTTCAACTAATTTCGTCCATCCAATACGAACTTTGTACTTTACTATGCAGTTCTACCAGGAATGTGTTACCATGCAAAAACTGTCTATTTCAACTAATTTCGTCCATCCGATACGAACTTTGTACTTTGCTATGTAGTTCTACCAGGAATGTGTTACCATGCAAAAACTGTCTATTTCAACTAATTTCGTCCATCCAATACGAACTTTGTACTTTACTATGCAGTTCTACCAGGAATGTGTAACCATGCAAAAACTGTCTATTTCAACTAATTTCGTCCATCCGATACGAATTTTGTACTTTGCTATGTAGTTCTACCAGGAATGTGTTACCATGCAAAAACTGTCTATTTCAACTAATTTTGTCCATCCGATACGAACATTGTACTTTGCTATGTAGTTCTACCAGGAGTGTGTTACCATGCAAAAACTGTCTATTTCAACTAATTTCGTCCATCCGATACGAACTTTGTACTTTGCTATCTAGTTCTACCAGGAGTGTGTTACCATACAAAAACTGTCTATTTAAACTAATTTCGTCCATCCGATACGAACTTTGTACTTTGCTATGTAGTTCTACCAGGAATGTGTTACCATGCAAAAACTGTCTATTTCAACTAATTTCGTCCATCCGATACGAACTTTGTACTTTGCTATGTAGTTCTACCAGGAATGTGTTACCATACAAAAACTGTCTATTTCAACTAATTTCGTCCATCCGATACGAACTTTGTACTTTGCTATGTAGTTCTACCAGGAGTGTGTTACCATGCAAAAACTGTCTATTTCAACTAATTTCGTCCATCCGATACGAACTTTGTACTTTGCTATCTAGTTCTACCAGGAGTGTGTTACCATACAAAAACTGTCTATTTAAACTAATTTCGTCCATCCGATACGAACTTTGTACTTTGCTATGTAGTTCTACCAGGAATGTGTTACCATGCAAAAACTGTCTATTTCAACTAATTTCGTCCATCCGATACGAACTTTGTACTTTGCTATGTAGTTCTACCAGAAATGTGTTACCATACAAAAACTGTCTATTTCAACTAATTTCGTCCATCCGATACGAACTTTGTACTTTGCTATGTAGTTCTACCAGGAGTGTGTTACCATGCAAAAACTGTCTATTTCAACTAATTTCGTCCATCCGATACGAACTTTGTACTTTGCTATGTAGTTCTACCAGAAGTGTGTTACCATGCAAAAACTGTCTATTTCAACTAATTTTGTCCATCCGATACGAACTTTGTACTTTGCTATGTAGTTCTACCAGGAGTGTGTTACCATGCAAAAACTGTCTATTTCAACTAATTTCGTCCATCCGATACGAACTTTGTACTTTGCTATGTAGTTCTACCAGGAATGTGTTACCATGCAAAAATTGTCTATTACAACTAATTTTGTCCATCCGATACGAACTTTGTACTTTGCTATGTAGTTCTACCAGGAATGTGTTACCATGCAAAAACTGTCTATTTCAACTAATTTCGTCCATCCGATACGAACTTTGTACTTTGCTATGTAGTTCTACCAGAAATGTGTTACCATACAAAAACTGTCTATTTCAACTAATTTCGTCCATCCGATACGAACTTTGTACTTTGCTATGTAGTTCTACCAGGAGTGTGTTACCATGCAAAAACTGTCTATTTCAACTAATTTCGTCCATCCGATACGAACTTTGTACTTTGCTATGTAGTTCTACCAGAAGTGTGTTACCATGCAAAAACTGTCTATTTCAACTAATTTTGTCCATCCGATACGAACTTTGTACTTTGCTATGCAGTTCTACCAGGAATGTGTTACCATGCAAAAACTGTCTATTTCAACTAATTTCGTCCATCCGATACGAACTTTGTACTTTGCTATGTAGTTCTACCAGGAATGTGTTACCATGCAAAAATTGTCTATTTCAACTAATTTTGTCCATGCGATACGAACTTTGTACTTTGCTATGTAGTTCTACCAGGAATGTGTTACCATGCAAAAACTGTCTATTTCAACTAATTTCGTCCATCCGATACGAACTTTGTACTTTGCTATGAAGTTCTACCAGGAATGTGTTACCATGCAAAAACTGTCTATTTCAACTAATTTCGTTCATCCGATACGAACTTTGTACTTTGCTATGAAGTTCTACCAGGAATGTGTTACCATGCAAAAACTGTCTATTTCAACTAATTTTGTCCATCCGATACGAACTTTGTACTTTGCTATGTAGTTCTACCAGGAATGTGTTACCATGCAAAAACTGTCTATTTCAACCAATTTCGTCCATCCGATACGAACTTTGTACTTTGCTATGTAGTTCTACCAGGAATGTGTTACCATGCAAAAACTGTCTATTTCAACTAATTTCGTCCATCCGATACGAACTTTGTACTTTGCTATGTAGTTCTACCAGGAATGTGTTACCATGCAAAAACTGTCTATTTCAACCAATTTCGTCCATCCGATACGAACTTTGTACTTTGCTATGTAGTTCTACCAGGAATGTGTTACCATGCAAAAACTGTCTATTTCAACTAATTTTGTCCATCCGATACGAACTTTGTACTTTGCTATGCAGTTCTACCAGGAATGTGTTACCATGCAAAAACTGTCTATTTCAACTAATTTCGTCCATCCGATACGAACTTTGTACTTTGCTATGAAGTTCTACCAGGAATGTGTTACCATGCAAAAACTGTCTATTTCAACTAATTTCGTTCATCCGATACGAACTTTGTACTTTGCTATGTAGTTCTACCAGGAATGTGTTACCATGCAAAAACTGTCTATTTCAACCAATTTCGTCCATCCGATACGAACTTTGTACTTTGCTATGTAGTTCTACCAGGAATGTGTTACCATGCAAAAACTGTCTATTTCAACTAATTTTGTCCATCCGATACGAACTTTGTACTTTGCTATGCAGTTCTACCAGGAATGTGTTACCATGCAAAAACTGTCTATTTCAACTAATTTCGTCCATCCGATACGAACTTTCTACTTTGCTATGAAGTTCTACCAGGAATGTGTTACCATGCAAAAATTGTCTATTTCAACTAATTTTGTCCATCCGATACGAACTTTGTACTTTGCTATGTAGTTCTACCAGGAATGTGTTACCATGCAAAAACTGTCTATTTCAACCAATTTCGTCCATCCGATACGAACTTTGTACTTTGCTATGTAGTTCTACCAGGAATGTGTTACCATGCAAAAACTGTCTATTTCAACTAATTTTGTCCATCCGATACGAACTTTGTACTTTGCTATGTAGTTCTACCAGGAGTGTGTTACCATGCAAAAACTGTCTATTTCAACTAATTTCGTCCATCCGATACGAACTTTGTACTTTGCTATGAAGTTCTACCAGGAATGTGTTACCATGCAAAAACTGTCTATTTCAACTAATTTCGTTCATCCGATACGAACTTTGTACTTTGCTATGCAGTTCTACCAGGAATGTGTTACCATGCAAAAACTGTCTATTTCAACTAATTTCGTCCATCCGATACGAACTTTGTACTTTGCTATGTAGTTCTACCAGGAATGTGTTACCATGCAAAAATTGTCTATTTCAACTAATTTTGTCCATCCGATACGAACTTTGTACTTTGCTATGTAGTTCTACCAGGAATGTGTTACCATGCAAAAACTGTCTATTTCAACTAATTTCGTCCATCCGATACGAACTTTGTACTTTGCTATGAAGTTCTACCAGGAATGTGTTACCATGCAAAAACTGTCTATTTCAACTAATTTCGTCCATCGGATACGAACTTTGTACTTTGCTATGTAGTTCTACCAGGAATGTGTTACCATGCAAAAACTGTCAATTTCAACCAATTTCGTCCATCCGATACGAACTTTGTACTTTGCTATGTAGTTCTACCATGCAAAAACTGTCTATTTCAACTAATTTCGTCCATCCGATACGAACTTTGTACTTTGCTATGTAGTTCTACCAGGAATGTGTTACCATGCAAAAACTGTCTATTTCAACTAATTTTGTCCATCCGATACGAACTTTGTACTTTGCTATGTAGTTCTACCAGGAATGTGTTACCATGCAAAAACTGTCTATTTCAACTAATTTCGTCCATCCGATACGAACTTTGTACTTTGCTATGTAGTTCTACCAGTAGTGTGTTACCATGCAAAAACTGTCTATTTCAACTAATTTTGTCCATCCGATACGAACTTTGTACTTTGCTATGTAGTTCTACCAGGAATGTGTTATCATGCAAAAACTGTCTATTTCAACTAATTTCGTCCATCCGATACGAACTTTGTACTTTGCTATGTAGTTCTACCAGTAGTGTGTTACCATGCAAAAACTGTCTATTTCAACTAATTTCGTCCATCCGATACGAACTTTGTACTTTGCTATGTAGTTATACCAGGAGTGTGTTACCATGCAAAAACTGTCTATTTCAACTAATTTCGTCCATCCGATACGAACTTTGTACTTTGCTATGTAGTTCTACCAGGAATGTGTTACCATGCAAAAACTGTCTATTTCAACTAATTTTGTCCATCCGATACGAACTTTGTACTTTGCTATGTAGTTATACCAGGAGTGTGTTACCATGCAAAAACTGTCTATTTCAACTAATTTCGTCCATCCGATACGAACTTTGTACTTTGCTATGTAGTTATACCAGGAGTGTGTTACCATGCAAAAACTGTCTATTTCAACTAAATTCGTCCATCCGATACGAACTTTGTACTTTGCTATGTAGTTCTACCAGGAATGTGTTACTATGCAAAAAATGTCTATTTCAACTAATTTTGTCCATCCGATACGAACTTTGTACTTTGCTATGTAGTTCTACCAGGAATGTGTTACCATGCAAAAACTGTCTATTTCAACTAATTTCGTCCATCCGATACGAACTTTGTACTTTGCTATGTAGTTCTACCAGGAATGTGTTACCATGCAAAAACTGTCTATTTCAACTAATTTTGTCCATCCGATACGAACTTTGTACTTTGCTATGTAGTTCTACCAGTAGTGTGTTACCATGCAAAAACTGTCTATTTCAACTAATTTCGTCCATCCGATACGAACTTTGTACTTTGCTATGTAGTTCTACCAGGAATGTGTTACCATGCAAAAACTGTCTATTTCAACTAATTTCGTCCATCCGATACGAACTTTGTACTTTGCTATGTAGTTATACCAGGAGTGTGTTACCATGCAAAAACTGTCTATTTAAACTAATTTCGTCCATCCGATACGAACTTTGTACTTTGCTATGTAGTTATACCAGGAGTGTGTTACCATGCAAAAACTGTCTATTTCAACTAATTTTGTCCATCCGATACGAACTTTGTACTTTGCTATGTAGTTATACCAGGAGTGTGTTACCATGCAAAAACTGTCTATTTCAACTAATTTCGTCCATCCGATACGAACTTTGTACTTTGCTATGTAGTTCTACCAGGAATGTGTTACTATGCAAAAAATGTCTATTTCAACTAATTTCGTCCATCCGATACGAACTTTGTACTTTGCTATGTAGTTATACCAGGAGTGTGTTACCATGCAAAAACTGTCTATTTAAACTAATTTCGTCCATCCGATACGAACTTTGTACTTTGCTATGTAGTTATACCAGGAGTGTGTTACCATGCAAAAACTGTCTATTTCAACTAATTTCGTCCATCCGATACGAACTTTGTACTTTGCTATGTAGTTCTACCAGGAATGTGTTACCATGCAAAAACTGTCTATTTCAACTAATTTTGTCCATCCGATACGAACTTTGTACTTTGCTATGAAGTTCTACCAGGAATGTGTTACCATGCAAAAACTGTCTATTTCAACTAATTTCGTCCATCCGATACGAACTTTGTACTTTGCCATGTAGTTCTACCAGGAATGTGTTACCATGCAAAAACTGTCTATTTCAACTAATTTCGTCCATCCGATACGAACTTTGTACTTTGCTATGTAGTTATACCAGGAGTGTGTTACCATGCAAAAACTGTCTATTTAAACTAATTTCGTCCATCCGATACGAACTTTGTACTTTGCTATGTAGTTATACCAGGAGTGTGTTACCATGCAAAAACTGTCTATTTCAACTAATTTTGTCCATCCGATACGAACTTTGTACTTTGCTATGTAGTTATACCAGGAGTGTGTTACCATGCAAAAACTGTCTATTTCAACTAATTTCGTCCATCCGATACGAACTTTGTACTTTGCTATGTAGTTCTACCAGGAATGTGTTACCATGCAAAAACTGTCTATTTCAACTAATTTTGTCCATCCGATACGAACTTTGTACTTTGCTATGTAGTTCTACCAGTAGTGTGTTACCATGCAAAAACTGTCTATTTCAACTAATTTCGTCCATCCGATACGAACTTTGTACTTTGCTATGTAGTTCTACCAGGAATGTGTTACCATGCAAAAACTGTCTATTTCAACTTATTTCGTCCATCCGATACGAACTTTGTACTTTGCTATGTAGTTCTACCAGTAGTGTGTTACCATGCAAAAACTGTCTATTTCAACTAATTTCGTCCATCCGATACGAACTTTGTACTTTGCTATGTAGTTCTACCAGTAGTGTGTTACCATGCAAAAACTGTCTATTTCAACTAATTTCGTCCATCCGATACGAACTTTGTACTTTGCTATGTAGTTATACCAGGAGTGTGTTACCATGCAAAAACTGTCTATTTCAACTAATTTCGTCCATCCGATACGAACTTTGTACTTTGCTATGTAGTTCTACCAGGAATGTGTTACCATGCAAAAACTGTCTATTTCATCTAATTTCGTCCATCCGATACGAACTTTGTACTTTGCTATGTAGTTCTACCAGGAGTGTGTTACTATGCAAAAACTGTCTATTTCAACTAATTTCGTCCATCCGATACGAACTTTGTACTTTGCTATGTAGTTCTACCAGGAATGTGTTACCATGCAAAAACTGTCTATTTCATCTAATTTCGTCCATCCGATACGAACTTTGTACTTTGCTATGTAGTTCTACCAGGAGTGTGTTACTATGCAAAAACTGTCTATTTCAACCAATTTCGTCCATCCGATACGAACTTTGTACTTTGCTATGTAGTTCTACCAGGAATGTGTTACCATGCAAAAACTGTCTATTTCAACTAATTTTGTCCATCCGATACGAACTTTGTACTTTGCTATGTAGTTCTACCAGGAATGTGTTACCATGCAAAAACTGTCTATTTCAACTAATTTCGTCCATCCGATACGAACTTTGTACTTTGCTATGAAGTTCTACCAGGAATGTGTTACCATGCAAAAACTGTCTATTTCAACTAATTTCGTTCATCCGATACGAACTTTGTACTTTGCTATGCAGTTCTACCAGGAATGTGTTACCATGCAAAAATTGTCTATTTCAACTAATTTTGTCCATCCGATACGAACTTTGTACTTTGCTATGTAGTTCTACCAGGAATGTGTTACCATGCAAAAACTGTCTATTTCAACTAATTTCGTCCATCCGATACGAACTTTGTACTTTGCTATGAAGTTCTACCAGGAATGTGTTACCATGCAAAAACTGTCTATTTCAACTAATTTCGTCCATCGGATACGAACTTTGTACTTTGCTATGTAGTTCTACCATGCAAAAACTGTCTATTTCAACTAATTTCGTCCATCCGATACGAACTTTGTACTTTGCTATGTAGTTCTACCAGGAATGTGTTACCATGCAAAAATTGTCTATTTCAACTAATTTCGTCCATCCGATACGAACTTTGTACTTTGCTATGTAGTTCTACCAGGAATGTGTTACCATGCAAAAACTGTCTATTTCAACTAATTTCGTCCATCGGATACGAACTTTGTACTTTGCTATGTAGTTCTACCATGCAAAAACTGTCTATTTCAACTAATTTCGTTCATCCGATACGAACTTTGTACTTTGCTATGCAGTTCTACCAGGAATGTGTTACCATGCAAAAATTGTCTATTTCAACTAATTTTGTCCATCCGATACGAACTTTGTACTTTGCTATGTAGTTCTACCAGGAGTGTGTTACCATGCAAAAACTGTCTATTTCAACTAATTTCGTCCATCCGATACGAACTTTGTACTTTGCTATGTAGTTCTACCAGGAATGTGTAACCATGCAAAAACTGTCTATTTCAACCAATTTCGTCCATCGGATACGAACTTTGTACTTTGCTATGTAGTTCTACCATGCAAAAACTGTCTATTTCAACTAATTTCGTCCATCCGATACGAACTTTGTACTTTGCTATGTAGTTCTACCAGGAATGTGTTACCATGCAAAAACTGTCTATTTCAACTAATTTCGTCCATCCGATACGAACTTTGTACTTTGCTATGAAGTTCTACCAGGAATGTGTTACCATGCAAAAACTGTCTATTTCAACTAATTTCGTCCATCGGATACGAACTTTGTACTTTGCTATGTAGTTCTACCATGCAAAAACTGTCTATTTCAACTAATTTCGTTCATCCGATACGAACTTTGTACTTTGCTATGCAGTTCTACCAGGAATGTGTTACCATGCAAAAATTGTCTATTTCAACTAATTTTGTCCATCCGATACGAACTTTGTACTTTGCTATGTAGTTCTACCAGGAGTGTGTTACCATGCAAAAACTGTCTATTTCAACTAATTTTGTCCATCCGATACGAACTTTGTACTTTGCTATGAAGTTCTACCAGGAATGTGTTACCATGCAAAAACTGTCTATTTCAACTAATTTCGTCCATCGGATACGAACTTTGTACTTTGCTATGTAGTTCTACCATGCAAAAACTGTCTATTTCAACTAATTTCGTCCATCCGATACGAACTTTGTACTTTGCTATGTAGTTCTACCAGGAATGTGTTACCATGCAAAAACTGTCTATTTCAACTAATTTCGTCCATCCGATACGAACTTTGTACTTTGCTATGAAGTTCTACCAGGAATGTGTTACCATGCAAAAACTGTCTATTTCAACTAATTTCGTCCATCGGATACGAACTTTGTACTTTGCTATGTAGTTCTACCATGCAAAAACTGTCTATTTCAACTAATTTCGTTCATCCGATACGAACTTTGTACTTTGCTATGCAGTTCTACCAGGAATGTGTTACCATGCAAAAATTGTCTATTTCAACTAATTTTGTCCATCCGATACGAACTTTGTACTTTGCTATGTAGTTCTACCAGGAGTGTGTTACCATGCAAAAACTGTCTATTTCAACTAATTTCGTCCATCCGATACGAACTTTGTACTTTGCTATGTAGTTCTACCAGGAATGTGTAACCATGCAAAAACTGTCTATTTCAACCAATTTCGTCCATCCGATACGAACTTTGTACTTTGCTATGTAGTTCTACCATGCAAAAACTGTCTATTTCAACTAATTTCGTCCATCCGATACGAACTTTGTACTTTGCTATGTAGTTCTACCAGGAATGTGTTACCATGCAAAAACTGTCTATTTCAACTAATTTTGTCCATCCGATACGAACTTTGTACTTTGCTATGTAGTTCTACCAGGAATGTGTTACCATGCAAAAACTGTCTATTTCAACTAATTTCGTCCATCCGATACGAACTTTGTACTTTGCTATGAAGTTCTACCAGGAATGTGTTACCATGCAAAAACTGTCTATTTCAACTAATTTCGTCCATCCGATACGAACTTTGTACTTTGCTATGTAGTTATACCAGGAGTGTGTTACCATGCAAAAACTGTCTATTTCAACTTATTTCGTCCATCCGATACGAACTTTGTACTTTGCTATGTAGTTCTACCAGTAGTGTGTTACCATGCAAAAACTGTCTATTTCAACTAATTTTGTCCATCCGATACGAACTTTGTACTTTGCTATGTAGTTCTACCAGGAATGTGTTATCATGCAAAAACTGTCTATTTCAACTAATTTCGTCCATCCGATACGAACTTTGTACTTTGCTATGTAGTTCTACCAGTAGTGTGTTACCATGCAAAAACTGTCTATTTCAACTAATTTCGTCCATCCGATACGAACTTTGTACTTTGCTATGTAGTTATACCAGGAGTGTGTTACCATGCAAAAACTGTCTATTTCAACTAATTTCGTCCATCCGATACGAACTTTGTACTTTGCTATGTAGTTCTACCAGGAATGTGTTACCATGCAAAAACTGTCTATTTCAACTAATTTTGTCCATCCGATACGAACTTTGTACTTTGCTATGTAGTTATACCAGGAGTGTGTTACCATGCAAAAACTGTCTATTTCAACTAATTTCGTCCATCCGATACGAACTTTGTACTTTGCTATGTAGTTCTACCAGGAGTGTGTTACCATGCAAAAACTGCCTATTTCAACTAATTTTGTCCATCCGATACGAACTTTGTACTTTGCTATGAAGTTCTACCAGGAATGTGTTACCATGCAAAAACTGTCTATTTCAACTAATTTCGTCCATCCGATACGAACTTTGTACTTTGCCATGTAGTTCTACCAGGAATGTGTTACCATGCAAAAACTGTCTATTTCAACTAATTTCGTCCATCCGATACGAACTTTGTACTTTGCTATGTAGTTATACCAGGAGTGTGTTACCATGCAAAAACTGTCTATTTCAACTAAATTCGTCCATCCGATACGAACTTTGTACTTTGCTATGTAGTTCTACCAGGAATGTGTTACTATGCAAAAAATGTCTATTTCAACTAATTTTGTCCATCCGATACGAACTTTGTACTTTGCTATGTAGTTCTACCAGGAATGTGTTACCATGCAAAAACTGTCTATTTCAACTAATTTCGTCCATCCGATACGAACTTTGTACTTTGCTATGTAGTTCTACCAGGAATGTGTTACCATGCAAAAACTGTCTATTTAAACTAATTTCGTCCATCCGATACGAACTTTGTACTTTGCTATGTAGTTATACCAGGAGTGTGTTACCATGCAAAAACTGTCTATTTCAACTAATTTTGTCCATCCGATACGAACTTTGTACTTTGCTATGTAGTTATACCAGGAGTGTGTTACCATGCAAAAACTGTCTATTTCAACTAATTTCGTCCATCCGATACGAACTTTGTACTTTGCTATGTAGTTCTACCAGGAATGTGTTACCATGCAAAAACTGTCTATTTCAACTAATTTTGTCCATCCGATACGAACTTTGTACTTTGCTATGTAGTTCTACCAGTAGTGTGTTACCATGCAAAAACTGTCTATTTCAACTAATTTCGTCCATCCGATACGAACTTTGTACTTTGCTATGTAGTTCTACCAGGAATGTGTTACCATGCAAAAACTGTCTATTTCAACTTATTTCGTCCATCCGATACGAACTTTGTACTTTGCTATGTAGTTCTACCAGTAGTGTGTTACCATGCAAAAACTGTCTATTTCAACTAATTTCGTCCATCCGATACGAACTTTGTACTTTGCTATGTAGTTCTACCAGTAGTGTGTTACCATGCAAAAACTGTCTATTTCAACTAATTTCGTCCATCCGATACGAACTTTGTACTTTGCTATGTAGTTATACCAGGAGTGTGTTACCATGCAAAAACTGTCTATTTCAACTAATTTCGTCCATCCGATACGAACTTTGTACTTTGCTATGTAGTTCTACCAGGAATGTGTTACCATGCAAAAACTGTCTATTTCATCTAATTTCGTCCATCCGATACGAACTTTGTACTTTGCTATGTAGTTCTACCAGGAGTGTGTTACTATGCAAAAACTGTCTATTTCAACTAATTTCGTCCATCCGATACGAACTTTGTACTTTGCTATGTAGTTCTACCAGGAATGTGTTACCATGCAAAAACTGTCTATTTCAACTAATTTTGTCCATCAGATACAGACTTTGTACTTTGCTATGTAGTTCTACCAGGAGTGAGTTACCATGCAAAAACTGTCTATTTCAACTAATTTTGTCCATCCGATACGAACTTTGTACTTTGCTATGTAGTTCTAACAGAAATGTGTTACCATGCAAAAACTGTCTATTTCAACTAATTTTGTCCATCCAAAACGAACTTTGTACTTTGCTATGTAGTTCTACCAGGAGTGAGTTACCATGCAAAAACTGTCTATTTCAACTAATTTCGTCCTTCCGATACGAACTTTGTACTTTGCTATCTAGTTCTACCAGGAATGTGTTACCATGCAAAAACTGTCTATTTCAACTAATTTTGTCCATCAGATACGAACTGTGTACTTTGCTATGTAGTTCTACCAGGAGTGTGTCACCATGCAAAAACTGTCTATTTCAACTAGTTTTGTCGATCCAAAACGAACTTTGTACTTTGCTATGTAGTTCTACCAGGAATGTGTTACCATGCAAAAACTGTCGATTTCAACTAATTTCGTCCATCCGATACGAACTTTGTACTTTGCTATCTAGTTCTACCAGGAATGTGTTACCATGCAAAAACTGTCTATTTCAACTAATTTCGTCCATCCGATACTAACTTTGCACTTTGCTATGTAGTTCTACCAGGAATGTGTTACCATGCAAAAACTGTCTATTTCAACTAATTTCGTCCATCCGATACGAACTTTGTAGTTTGCTATGTAGTTCTACCAGGAATGTGTTACCATGCAAAAACTGTCTATTTCAACTAATTTCGTCCATCCGATACGAACTTTGTACTTTGCTATGTAGTTCTACCAGGAGTATGTTACCATGCAAAAACTGTCTATTTCAACTAATTTCGTCCATCAGATACTAACTTTGTACTTTGCTATGTAGTTCTACCAGGAGTATGTTACCATGCAAAAACTGTCTATTTCAACTAATTTCGTCCATCCGATACGAACTTTGTACTTTGCTATGTAGTTCTACCAGGAATGTGTTACCATGCAAAAACTGTCTATTTCAACTAATTTCGTCCATCCGATACGAACTTTGTACTTTGCTATGTAGTTCTACCAGGAATGTGTTACCATGCAAAAACTGTCTATTTCAACTAATTTCGTCCATCCGATACGAACTTTGTACATTGCTATCTAGTTCTACCAGGAATGTTTTACCATGCAAAAACTGTCTATTTCAACTAATTTCGTCCATCCGATACGAACTTTGTACTTTGCTATGTAGTTCTACCAGGAATGTGTTACCATGCAAAAACTGTCTATTTCAACTAATTTCGTCCATCCGATACGAACTTTGTACTTTGCTATGTAGTTCTACCAGGAATGTGTTACCATGCAAAAACTGTCTATTTCAACTAATTTCGTCCATCCGATACGAACTTTGTACTTTGCTATGTAGTTCTACCAGGAATGTGTTACCATGCAAAAACTGTCTATTTCAACTAATTTCGTCCATCCGATACGAACTTTGTACTTTGCTATGTAGTTCTACCAGGAATGTGTTACCATGCAAAAACTGTCTATTTCAACTAATTTCGTCCATCCGATACGAACTTTGTACATTGCTATCTAGTTCTACCAGGAGTATGTTACCATGCAAAAACTGTCTATTTCAACTAATTTCGTCCATCCGATACGAACTTTGTACTTTGCTATGTAGTTCTACCAGGAGTATGTTACCATGCAAAAACTGTCTATTTCAACTAATTTCGTCCATCCGATACGAACTTTGTACTTTGCTATGTAGTTCTACCAGGAATGTGTTACCATGCAAAAACTGTCTATTTCAACTAATTTCGTCCATCCGATACGAACTTTGTACTTTGCTATGTAGTTCTACCAGGAATGTGTTACCATGCAAAAACTGTCTATTTCAACTAAATTCGTCCATCCGATACGAACTTTGTACTTTGCTATGTAGTTCTACCAGGAATGTGTTACCATGCAAAAACTGTCTATTTCAACTAATTTCGTCCATCCGATACGAACTTTGTACTTTGCTATGTAGTTCTACCAGGAATGTGTTACCATGCAAAAACTGTCTATTTCAACTAAATTCGTCCATCCGATACGAACTTTGTACTTTGCTATGTAGTTCTACCAGGAATGTGTTACCATGCAAAAACTGTCTATTTCAACTAATTTCGTCCATCCGATACGAACTTTGTACTTTGCTATGTAGTTCTACCAGGAGTGTGTTACCATGCAAAAACTGTCTATTTCAACTAATTTTGTCCATCCGATACGAACTTTGTACTTTGCTATGTAGTTCTACCAGGAATGTGTTACCATGCAAAAACTGTCTATTTCAACTAATTTCGTCCATCCGATACGAACTTTGTACTTTGCTATGTAGTTCTACCAGGAATGTATTACCATGCAAAAACTGTCTATTTCAACTAAATTCGTCCATCCGATACGAACTTTGTACTTTGCTATGTAGTTCTACCAGGAATGTGTTACCATGCAAAAACTGTCTATTTCAACTAATTTCGTCCATCCGATACGAACTTTGTACTTTGCTATGTAGTTCTACCAGGAATGTATTACCATGCAAAAACTGTCTATTTCAACTAAATTCGTCCATCCGATACGAACTTTGTACTTTGCTATGTAGTTCTACCAGGAATGTGTTACCATGCAAAAACTGTCTATTTCAACTAATTTCGTCCATCCGATACGAACTTTGTACTTTGCTATGTAGTTCTACCAGGAATGTGTTACCATGCAAAAACTGTCTATTTCAACTAAATTCGTCCATCCGATACGAACTTTGTACTTTGCTATGTAGTTCTACCAGGAATGTGTTACCATGCAAAAACTGTCTATTTCAACTAAATTCGTCCATCCGATACGAACTTTGTACTTTGCTATGTAGTTCTACCAGGAATGTGTTACCATGCAAAAACTGTCTATTTCAACTAAATTCGTCCATCCGATACGAACTTTGTACTTTGCTATGTAGTTCTACCAGGAATGTGTTACCATGCAAAAACTGTCTATTTCAACTAATTTTGTCCATCCGATACGAACTTTGTACTTTGCTATGTAGTTCTACCAGGAATGTGTTACCATGCAAAAACTGTCTATTTCAACTAATTTCGTCCATCCGATACGAACTTTGTACTTTGCTATGTAGTTCTACCAGGAATGTGTTACCATGCAAAAACTGTCTATTTCAACTAATTTCGTCCATCCGATACGAACTTTGTACTTTGCTATGTAGTTCTACCAGGAATGTGTTACCATGCAAAAACTGTCTATTTCAACTAATTTTGTCCATCCGATATGAACTTTGTACTTTGCTATGTAGTTCTACCAGGAATGTGTTACCATGCAAAAACTGTCTATTTCAACTAATTTTGTCCATCCGATATGAACTTTGTACTTTGCTATGTAGTTCTACCAGGAATGTGTTACCATGCAAAAACTGTCTATTTCAACTAAATTCGTCCATCCGATACGAACTTTGTACTTTGCTATGTAGTTCTACCAGGAATGTGTTACCATGCAAAAACTGTCTATTTTAACTAAATTCGTCCATCCGATACGAACTTTGTACTTTGCTATGTAGTTCTACCAGGAATGTGTTACCATGCAAAAACTGTCTATTTCAACTAATTTCGTCCATCCGATACGAACTTTGTACTTTGCTATGTAGTTCTACCAGGAATGTGTTACCATGCAAAAACTGTCTATTTCAACTAAATTCGTCCATCCGATACGAACTTTGTACTTTGCTATGTAGTTCTACCAGGAATGTGTTACCATGCAAAAACTGTCTATTTCAACTAATTTCGTCCATCCGATACGAACTTTGTACTTTGCTATGTAGTTCTACCAGGAATGTGTTACCATGCAAAAACTGTCTATTTTAACTAAATTCGTCCATCCGATACGAACTTTGTACTTTGCTATGTAGTTCTACCAGGAATGTGTTACCATGCAAAAACTGTCTATTTCAACTAATTTCGTCCATCCGATACGAACTTTGTACTTTGCTATGTAGTTCTACCAGGAATGTGTTACCATGCAAAAACTGTCTATTTCAACTAATTTCGTCCATCCGATACGAACTTTGTACTTTGCTATGTAGTTCTACCAGGAATGTGTTACCATGCAAAAACTGTTTATTTCAACTAATTTCGTCCATCCGATACGAACTTTGTACTTTGCTATGTAGTTCTACCAGGAATGTGTTTCCATGCAAAAACTGTCTATTTCAACTAATTTTGTCCATCCGAAACGAACTTTGTACTTTGCTATGTAGTTTTACCAGGAATGTGTTACCATGCAAAAACTGTCTATTTCAACTTATTTCGTCCATCCGATATGAACTTTGTACTTTGCTATGTAGTTCTACCAGGAATGTGTTACCATGCAAAAACTGTCTATTTCAACTAAATTCGTCCATCCGATACGAACTTTGTACTTTGCTATGTAGTTCTACCAGGAATGTGTTACCATGCAAAAACTGTCTATTTCAACTAAATTCGTCCATCCGATACGAACTTTGTACTTTGCTATGTAGTTCTACCAGGAATGTGTTACCATGCAAAAACTGTCTATTTTAACTAAATTCGTCCATCCGATACGAACTTTGTACTTTGCTATGTAGTTCTACCAGGAATGTGTTACCATGCAAAAACTGTCTATTTCAACTAATTTTGTCCATCCGATACGAAGTTTGTACTTTGCTATGTAGTTCTACCAGGAATGTGTTACCATGCAAAAACTGTCTATTTCAACTAAATTCGTCCATCCGATATGAACTTTGTACTTTGCTATGTAGTTCTACCAGGAATGTGTTACCATGCAAAAACTGTCTATTTCAACTAATTTCGTCCATCCAATACGAACTTTGTACTTTGCTATGTAGTTCTACCAGGAATGTATTACCATGCAAAAACTGTCTATTTCAACTAATTTTGTCCATCCGATACGAACTTTGTACTTTGTTATGTAGTTCTACCAGGAATGTGTTACCATGCAAAAACTGTCTATTTCAACTAAATTCGTCCATCCGATACGAACTTTGTACTTTGCTATGTAGTTCTACCAGGAATGTGTTACCATGCAAAAACTGTCTATTTCAACTAATTTTGTCCATCCGATACGAACTTTGTACTTTGCTATGTAGTTCTACCAGGAATGTGTTACCATGCAAAAACTGTCGATTTCAACTAATTTCGTCCATCCGATACGAACTTTGTACTTTGCTATGTAGTTCTACCAGGAATGTATTACCATGCAAAAACTGTCTATTTCAACTAATTTTGTCCATCCGATACGAACTTTCTACTTTGCTATGTAGTTCTACCAGGAATGTGTTACCATGCAAAAACTGTCTATTTCAACTAAATTCGTCCATCCGATACGAACTTTGTACTTTGTTATGTAGTTCTACCAGGAATGTGTTACCATGCAAAAACTGTCTATTTCAACTAATTTCGTCCATCCGATACGAACTTTGTACTTTGCTATGTAGTTCTACCAGGAATGTGTTACCATGCAAAAACTGTCTATTTCAACTAATTTTGTCCATCCGATACGAACTTTGTACTTTGCTATGTAGTTCTACCAGGAATGTGTTACCATGCAAAAACTGTCTATTTCAACTAAATTCGTCCATCCGATACGAACTTTGTACTTTGCTATGTAGTTCTACCAGGAATGTGTTACCATGCAAAAACTGTCTATTTCAACTAATTTTGTCCATCCGATACGAACTTTTACTTTGCTATGTAGTTCTACCAGGAATGTGTTACCATGCAAAAACTGTCTATTTCAACTAATTTCGTCCATCCGATACGAACTTTGTACTTTGCTATGTAGTTCTACCAGGAATGTGTTACCATGCAAAAACTGTCTATTTCAACTAATTTCGTCCATCCGATACGAACTTTGTACTTTGCTATGTAGTTCTACCAGGAATGTGTTACCATGCAAAAACTGTCTATTTCAACTAAATTCGTCCATCCGATACGAACTTTGTACTTTGCTATGTAGTTCTACCAGGAGTGAGTTACCATGCAAAAACTGTCTATTTAAACTAATTTCGTCCATCCGATACGAACTTTGTACTTTGCTATGTAGTTCTAACAGGAATGTGTTACCATGCAAAAACTGTCTATTTCAACTAATTTCGTCCATCCGACACGAACTTTGTACTTTGCTATCTAGTTCTACCAGGAGTGAGTTACCATGCAAAAACTGTCTATTTCAACTAATTTTGTCCATCAGATACGAACTTTGTACTTTGCTATGTAGTTCTACCAGGAATGTGTTACCATGCAAAAACTGTCTATTTCAACTAATTTTGTCCATCAGATACGAACTTTGTACTTTGCTATGTAGTTCTACCAGGAGTATGTTACCATGCAAAAACTGTCTATTTCAACTAATTTCGTCCATCCGATACGAACTTTGTACTTTGCTATCTAGTTCTACCAGGAATGTGTTACCATGCAAAAACTGTCTATTTCAACTAATTTCGTCCATCAGATACGAACTTTGTACTTTGCTATGTAGTTCTACCAGGAGTATGTTACCATGCAAAAACTGTCTATTTCAACTAATTTCGTCAATCCGATACGAACTTTGTACTTTGCTATCTAGTTCTACCAGGAATGTGTTACCATGCAAAAACTGTCTATTTCAACTAATTTCGTCCATCAGATACGAACTTTGTACTTTGCTATGTAGTTCTACCAGGAGTGAGTTACCATGCAAAAACTGTCTATTTCAACTAATTTCGTCCATCCGATACGAACTTTGTACTTTGCTATCTAGTTCTACCAGGAGTGTGTTACCATGCAAAAACTGTCTATTTCAATTAATTTCGTCCATACGATACGAACTTTGTACTTTGCTATCTAGTTCTACCAGGAATGTGTTACCATGCAAAAACTGTCTATTTCAACTAATTTCGTCCATCCGATACTAAATTTGCACTTTGCTATGAAGTTCTACCAGGAATGTGTTACCATGCAAAAACTGTCTATTTCAACTAATTTCGTCCATCCGATACGAACTTTGTACTTTGCTATGTAGTTCTACCAGGAGTGAGTTACCATGCAAAAACTGTCTATTTCAACTAATTTTGTGCATCCGATACGAACTTTGTACTTTGCTATGTAGTTCTACCAGGAGTATGTTACCATGCAAAAACTGTCTATTTCAACTAATTTCGTCCATCCGATACGAACTTTGTACTTTGCTATGTAGTTCTACCAGGAATGTGTTACCATGCAAAAACTGTCTATTTCAACTAATTTCGTCCATCCGATACGAACTTTGTACTTTGCTATGTAGTTCTACCAGGAATGTGTTACCATGCAAAAACTGTCTATTTCAACTAATTTCGTCCATCCAATACGAACTTTGTACTTTGCTATGTAGTTCTACCAGGAGTGAGTTACCATGCAAAAACTGTCTATTTCAACTAATTTTGTCCATCCGATACGAACTTTGTACTTTGCTATGTAGTTCTAACAGGAATGTGTTACCATGCAAAAACTGTCTATTTCAACTAATTTCGTCCATCCGATACGAACTTTGTACTTTGCTATGTAGTTCTACCAGGAATGTGTTACCATGCAAAAACTGTCTATTTCAACTAATTTCGTCCATCCGATACGAACTTTGTACTTTGCTATCTAGTTCTACCAGGAGTGTGTTACCATGCAAAAACTGTCTATTTCAATTAATTTCGTCCATCAGATACGAACTTTGTACTTTGCTATGTAGTTCTACCAGGAATGTGTTACCATGCAAAAACTGTCTATTTCAACTAAATTCGTCCATCCGATACGAACTTTGTACTTTGCTATGTAGTTCTACCAGGAATGTGTTACCATGCAAAAACTGTCTATTTCAACTAATTTTGTCCATCCGATACGAACTTTGTACTTTGCTATGTAGTTCTACCAGGAATGTGTTACCATGCAAAAACTGTCTATTTCAACTAATTTCGTCCATCCGATACGAACTTTGTACTTTGCTATGTAGTTCTACCAGGAATGTGTTACCATGCAAAAACTGTCTATTTCAACTAATTTCGTCCATCCGATACGAACTTTGTACTTTGCTATGTAGTTCTACCAGGAATGTGTTACCATGCAAAAACTGTCTATTTCAACTAATTTCGTCCATCCGATACGAACTTTGTACTTTGCTATGTAGTTCTACCAGGAATGTGTTACCATGCAAAAACTGTCTATTTCAACTAATTTCGTCCATCCAATACGAACTTTGTACTTTGCTATGTAGTTCTACCAGGAGTGAGTTACCATGCAAAAACTGTCTATTTCAACTAATTTCGTCCATCCGATACGAACTTTGTACTTTGCTATGTAGTTCTACCAGGAGTGAGTTACCATGCAAAAACTGTCTATTTCAACTAATTTTGTCCATCCGATACGAACTTTGTACTTTGCTATGTAGTTCTACCAGGAGTGAGTTACCATGCAAAAACTGTCTATTTCAACTAATTTCGTCCATCCGATACGAACTTTGTACTTTGCTATGTAGTTCTACCAGGAATGTGTTACCATGCAAAAACTGTCTATTTCAACTAATTTCGTCCATCCAATACGAACTTTGTACTTTGCTATGTAGTTCTACCAGGAGTGAGTTACCATGCAAAAACTGTCTATTTCAACTAATTTTGTCCATCCGATACGAACTTTGTACTTTGCTATGTAGTTCTAACAGGAATGTGTTACCATGCAAAAACTGTCTATTTCAACTAATTTCGTCCATCCGACACGAACTTTGTACTTTGCTATCTAGTTCTACCAGGAGTGAGTTACCATGCAAAAACTGTCTATTTCAACTAATTTTGTCCATCAGATACGAACTTTGTACTTTGCTATGTAGTTCTACCAGGAATGTGTTACCATGCAAAAACTGTCTATTTCAACTAATTTTGTCCATCAGATACGAACTTTGTACTTTGCTATGTAGTTCTACCAGGAGAATGTTACCATGCAAAAACTGTCTATTTCAACTAATTTTGTCCATCAGATACGAACTTTGTACTTTGCTATGTAGTTCTACCAGGAATGTGTTACCATGCAAAAACTGTCTATTTCAACTAATTTCGTCCATCCGATACAAACTTTGTACTTTGCTATGTAGTTCTACCAGGAATGTGTTACCATGCAAAAACTGTCTATTTCAACTAATTTTGTCCATCAGATACGAACTTTGTACTTTGCTATGTAGTTCTACCAGGAGTATGTTACCATGCAAAAACTGTCTATTTAAACTAATTTTGTCCATCAGATACGAACTTTGTACTTTGCTATGTAGTTCTACCAGGAATGTGTTACCATGCAAAAACTGTCTATTTCAACTAATTTTGTCCATCAGATACGAACTTTGTACTTTGCTATGTAGTTCTACCAGGAATGTGTTACCATGCAAAAACTGTCTATTTCAACTAATTTTGTCCATCAGATACGAACTTTGTACTTTGCTATGTAGTTCTACCAGGAGTATGTTACACTGCAAAAACTGTCTATTTCAACTAATTTTGTCCATCAGATACGAACTTTGTACTTTGCTATGTAGTTCTACCAGGAATGTGTTACCATGCATAAACTGTCTATTTCAACTAATTTTGTCCATCCGATACGAACTTTGTACTTTGCTATGTAGTTCTACCAGGAGTGAGTTACCATGCAAAAACTGTCTATTTCAACTAATTTCGTCCATCCGATACGAACTTTGTACTTTGCTATGTAGTTCTACCAGGAGTGAGTTACCATGCAAAAACTGTCTATTTCAACTAATTTTGTCCATCCGATACGAACTTTGTACTTTGCTATGTAGTTCTAACAGGAATGTGTTACCATGCAAAAACTGTCTATTTCAACTAATTTCGTCCATGCGACACGAACTTTGTACTTTGCTATCTAGTTCTACCAGGAGTGAGTTACCATGCAAAAACTGTCTATTTCAACTAATTTTGTCCATCAGATACGAACTTTGTACTTTGCTATGTAGTTCTACCAGGAATGTGTTACCATGCAAAAACTGTCTATTTCAACTAATTTTGTCCATCAGATACGAACTTTGTACTTTGCTATGTAGTTCTACCAGGAGTATGTTACCATGCAAAAACTATCTATTTCAACTAATTTCGTCCATCCGATACGAACTTTGTACTTTGCTATCTAGTTCTACCAGGAATGTGTTACCATGCAAAAACTGTCTATTTCAACTAATTTCGTCCATCAGATACGAACTTTGTACTTTGCTATGTAGTTCTACCAGGAGTGAGTTACCATGCAAAAACTGTCTATTTCAACTAATTTTGTCCATCAGATACGAACTTTGTACTTTGCTATGTAGTTCTACCAGGAATGTGTTACCATGCAAAAACTGTCTATTTCAACTAATTTTGTCCATCCGATACGAACTTTGTACTTTGCTATGTAGTTCTAACAGGAATGTGTTACCATGCAAAAACTGTCTATTTCAACTAATTTCGTCCATCCGACACGAACTTTGTACTTTGCTATCTAGTTCTACCAGGAGTGAGTTACCATGCAAAAACTGTCTATTTCAACTAATTTTGTCCATCAGATACGAACTTTGTACTTTGCTATGTAGTTCTACCAGGAATGTGTTACCATGCAAAAACTGTCTATTTCAACTAATTTTGTCCATCAGATACGAACTTTGTACTTTGCTATGTAGTTCTACCAGGAGTATGTTACCATGCAAAAACTGTCTGTTTCAACTAATTTCGTCCATCCGATACGAATTTTGTACTTTGCTATCTAGTTCTACCAGGAATGTGTTACCATGCAAAAACTGTCTATTTCAACTAATTTCGTCCATCCGACACGAACTTTGTACTTTGCTATCTAGTTCTACCAGGAGTGAGTTACCATGCAAAAACTGTCTATTTCAACTAATTTTGTCCATCAGATACGAACTTTGTACTTTGCTATGTAGTTCTACCAGGAATGTGTTACCATGCAAAAACTGTCTATTTCAACTAATTTTGTCCATCAGATACGAACTTTGTACTTTGCTATGTAGTTCTACCAGGAGTATGTTACCATGCAAAAACTGTCTATTTCAACTAATTTCGTCCATCCGATACGAACTTTGTACTTTGCTATCTAGTTCTACCAGGAATGTGTTACCATGCAAAAACTGTCTATTTCAACTAATTTCGTCCATCAGATACGAACTTTGTACTTTGCTATGTAGTTCTACCAGGAGTGAGTTACCATGCAAAAACTGTCTATTTCAACTAATTTCGTCCATCCGAAACGAACTTTGTACTTTGCTATCTAGTTCTACCAGGAGTGTGTTACCATGCAAAAACTGTCTATTTCAATTAATTTCGTCCATCCGATACGAACTTTGTACTTTGCTATCTAGTTCTACCAGGAGTGAGTTTTCATGCAAAAACTGTCTATTTCAACTAATTTCGTCCATCCGATACGAACTTTGTACTTTGCTATCTAGTTCTACCAGGAGTGTGTTACCATGCAAAAACTGTCTATTTCAACTAATTTCGTCCATGCGACACGAACTTTGTACTTTGCTATCTAGTTCTACCAGGAGTGAGTTACCATGCAAAAACTGTCTATTTCAACTAATTTCGTCCATCCGATACGAACTTTGTACTTTGCTATGTAGTTCTACCAGGAGTGTGTTACCATGCAAAAACTGTCTATTTCAATTAATTTCGTCCATCAGATACGAACTTTGTACTTTGCTATGTAGTTCTACCAGGAGTATGTTACCATGCAAAAACTGTCTATTTCAACTAATTTCGTCCATCCGATACGAACTTTGTACTTTGCTATGTAGTTCTAACAGGAATGTGTTACCATGCAAAAACTGTCTATTTCAACTAATTTTGTCCATCAGATACGAACTTTGTACTTTGCTATGTAGTTCTACCAGGAGTGTGTTACCATGCAAAAACTGTCTATTTCAACTAATTTTGTCCATCAGATACGAACTTTGTACTTTGCTATGTAGTTCTACCAGGAGTGAGTTACCATGCAAAAACTGTCTATTTCAACTAATTTTGTCCATCCGATACGAACTTTGTACTTTGCTATGTAGTTCTAACAGGAATGTGTTACCATGCAAAAACTGTCTATTTCAACTAATTTCGTCCATCCGACACGAACTTTGTACTTTGCTATCTAGTTCTACCAGGAGTGAGTTACCATGCAAAAACTGTCTATTTCAACTAATTTCGTCCATCCGATACGAACTTTGTACTTTGCTATGTAGTTCTACCAGGAGTGGGTTACCATGCAAAAACTGTCTATTTCAACTAATTTCGTCCATCCGATACTAACTTTGCACTTTGCTATGAAGTTCTACCAGGAATGTGTTACCATGCAAAAACTGTCTATTTCAACTAATTTCGTCCATCCGATACGAACTTTGTACTTTGCTATGTAGTTCTACCAGGAGTGAGTTACCATGCAAAAACTGTCTATTTCAACTAATTTTGTCCATCCGATACGAACTTTGTACTTTGCTATGTAGTTCTACCAGGAGTATGTTACCATGCAAAAACTGTCTATTTCAACTAATTTCGTCCATCCGATACGAACTTTGTACTTTGCTATGTAGTTCTACCAGGAGTATGTTACCATGCAAAAACTGTCTATTTCAACTAATTTCGTCCATCCGATACGAACTTTGTACTTTGCTATCTAGTTCTACCAGGAATGTGTTACCATGCAAAAACTGTCTATTTCAACTAATTTCGTCCATCAGATACGAACTTTGTACTTTGCTATGTAGTTCTACCAGGAGTATGTTACCATGCAAAAACTGTCTATTTCAACTAATTTCGTCCATCCGATACGAACTTTGTACTTTGCTATGTAGTTCTACCAGGAATGTGTTACCATGCAAAAACTGTCTATTTCAACTAATTTCGTCCATCCGATACGAACTTTGTACTTTGCTATGTAGTTCTACCAGGAGTGTGTTACCATGCAAAAACTGTCTATTTCAATTAATTTCGTCCATCCGATACGAACTTTGTACTTTGCTATCTAGTTCTACCAGGAATGTGTTACCATGCAAAAACTGTCTATTTCAACTAATTTCGTCCATCCGATACTAAATTTGCACTTTGCTATGAAGTTCTACCAGGAATGTGTTACCATGCAAAAACTGTCTATTTCAACTAATTTCGTCCATCCAATACGAACTTTGTACTTTGCTATGTAGTTCTACCAATAATGTATTACCATGCAAAAACTGTCTATTTCAACTAATTTCGTCCATCCGATACGAACTTTGTACTTTGCTATGTAGTTCTACCAGGAGTGAGTTACCATGCAAAAACTGTCTATTTCAACTAATTTTGTCCATCCGATACGAACTTTGTACTTTGCTATGTAGTTCTAACAGGAATGTGTTACCATGCAAAAACTGTCTATTTCAACTAATTTCGTCCATCAGATACGAACTTTGTACTTTGCTATGTAGTTCTACCAGGAGTGTGTTACCATGCAAAAACTGTCTATTTCAATTAATTTCGTCCATCCGATACGAACTTTGTACTTTGCTATCTAGTTCTACCAGGAATGTGTTACCATGCAAAAACTGTCTATTTCAACTAATTTCGTCCATCCGATACTAAATTTGCACTTTGCTATGTAGTTCTACCAGGAGTGAGTTACCATGCAAAAACTGTCTATTTCAACTAATTTTGTCCATCCGATACGAACTTTGTACTTTGCTATGTAGTTCTACCAGGAGTATGTTACCATGCAAAAACTGTCTATTTCAACTAATTTCGTCCATCCAATACGAACTTTGTACTTTGCTATGTAGTTCTACCAGGAGTGAGTTACCATGCAAAAACTGTCTATTTCAACTAATTTTGTCCATCCGATACGAACTTTGTACTTTGCTATGTAGTTCTAACAGGAATGTGTTACCATGCAAAAACTGTCTATTTCAACTAATTTCGTCCATCAGATACGAACTTTGTACTTTGCTATGTAGTTCTACCAGGAGTGTGTTACCATGCAAAAACTGTCTATTTCAATTAATTTCGTCCATCAGATACGAACTTTGTACTTTGCTATGTAGTTCTACCAGGAGTATGTTACCATGCAAAAACTGTCTATTTCAACTAATTTCGTCCATCCGATACGAACTTTGTACTTTGCTATCTAGTTCTACCAGGAGTGTGTTACCATGCAAAAACTGTCTATTTCAATTATTTTCGTCCATCCGATACGAACTTTGTACTTTGCTATCTAGTTCTACCAGGAATGTGTTACCATGCAAAAACTGTCTATTTCAACTAATTTCGTCCATCCGATACTAAATTTGCACTTTGCTATGAAGTTCTACCAGGAATGTGTTACCATGCAAAAACTGTCTATTTCAACTAATTTCGTCCATCCGATACGAACTTTGTACTTTGCTATGTAGTTCTACCAGGAGTGAGTTACCATGCATAAACTGTCTATTTCAACTAATTTCGTCCATCCGATACGAACTTTGTACTTTGCTATGTAGTTCTACCAGGAATGTGTTACCATGCAAAAACTGTCTATTTCAACTAATTTCGTCCATCCGATACGAACTTTGTACTTTGCTATGTAGTTCTACCAGGAATGTGTTACCATGCAAAAACTGTCTATTTCAACTAATTTCGTCCATCCGACACGAACTTTGTACTTTGCTATGTAGTTCTACCAGGAGTGAGTTACCATGCAAAAACTGTCTATTTCAATTAATTTCGTCCATCCGATACGAACTTTGTACTTTGCTATCTAGTTCTACCAGGAATGTGTTACCATGCAAAAACTGTCTATTTCAACTAATTTCGTCCATCCGATACTAAATTTGCACTTTGCTATGAAGTTCTACCAGGAATGTGTTACCATGCAAAAACTGTCTATTTCAACTAATTTTGTCCATCAGATACGAACTTTGTACTTTGCTATGTAGTTCTACCAGGAGAATGTTACCATGCAAAAACTGTCTATTTCAACTAATTTCGTCCATCCGACACGAACTTTGTACTTTGCTATCTAGTTCTACCAGGAGTGAGTTACCATGCAAAAACTGTCTATTTCAACTAATTTTGTCCATCAGATACGAACTTTGTACTTTGCTATGTAGTTCTACCAGGAATGTGTTACCATGCAAAAACTGTCTATTTCAACTAATTTTGTCCATCAGATACGAACTTTGTACTTTGCTATGTAGTTCTACCAGGAGAATGTTACCATGCAAAAACTGTCTATTTCAACTAATTTTGTCCATCAGATACGAACTTTGTACTTTGCTATGTAGTTCTACCAGGAATGTGTTACCATGCAAAAACTGTCTATTTCAACTAATTTCGTCCATCCGATACGAACTTTGTACTTTGCTATGTAGTTCTACCAGGAATGTGTTACCATGCAAAAACTGTCTATTTCAACTAATTTTGTCCATCAGATACGAACTTTGTACTTTGCTATGTAGTTCTACCAGGAGTATGTTACCATGCAAAAACTGTCTATTTCAACTAATTTTGTCCATCAGATACGAACTTTGTACTTTGCTATGTAGTTCTACCAGGAATGTGTTACCATGCAAAAACTGTCTATTTCAACTAATTTCGTCCATCAGATACGAACTTTGTACTTTGCTATGTAGTTCTACCAGGAATGTGTTACCATGCAAAAACTGTCTATTTCAACTAATTTTGTCCATCAGATACGAACTTTGTACTTTGCTATGTAGTTCTACCAGGAGTATGTTACACTGCAAAAACTGTCTATTTCAACTAATTTTGTCCATCAGATACGAACTTTGTACTTTGCTATGTAGTTCTACCAGGAATGTGTTACCATGCAAAAACTGTCTATTTCAACTAATTTCGTCCATCCGATACGAACTTTGTACTTTGCTATGTAGTTCTACCAGGAGTGAGTTACCATGCAAAAACTGTCTATTTCAACTAATTTCGTCCATCCGATACGAACTTTGTACTTTGCTATGTAGTTCTACCAGGAGTGAGTTACCATGAAAAAACTGTCTATTTCAACTAATTTTGTCCATCCGATACGAACTTTGTACTTTGCTATGTAGTTCTAACAGGAATGTGTTACCATGCAAAAACTGTCTATTTCAACTAATTTCGTCCATGCGACACGAACTTTGTACTTTGCTATCTAGTTCTACCAGGAGTGAGTTACCATGCAAAAACTGTCTATTTCAACTAATTTTGTCCATCAGATACGAACTTTGTACTTTGCTATGTAGTTCTACCAGGAGTGAGTTACCATGCAAAAACTGTCTATTTCAACTAATTTTGTCCATCAGATACGAACTTTGTACTTTGCTATGTAGTTCTACCAGGAGTGAGTTACCATGCAAAAACTGTCTATTTCAACTAATTTTGTCCATCCGATACGAACTTTGTATTTTGCTATGTAGTTCTACCAGGAATGTGTTACCATGCAAAAACTGTCTATTTCAACTAATTTCGTCCATCCGACACGAACTTTGTACTTTGCTATCTAGTTCTACCAGGAGTGAGTTACCATGCAAAAACTGTCTATTTCAACTAATTTTGTCCATCAGATACGAACTTTGTACTTTGCTATGTAGTTCTACCAGGAGTATGTTACCATGCAAAAACTGTCTGTTTCAACTAATTTCGTCCATCCGATACGAATTTTGTACTTTGCTATCTAGTTCTACCAGGAATGTGTTACCATGCAAAAACTGTCTATTTCAACTAATTTCGTCCATCCGACACGAACTTTGTACTTTGCTATCTAGTTCTACCAGGAGTGAGTTACCATGCAAAAACTGTCTATTTCAACTAATTTTGTCCATCAGATACGAACTTTGTACTTTGCTATGTAGTTCTACCAGGAGTGTGTTACCATGCAAAAACTGTCTATTTCAACTAATTTTGTCCATCCGATACGAACTTTGTACTTTGCTATCTAGTTCTACCAGGAGTGTGTTACCATGCAAAAACTGTCTATTTCAATTAATTTCGTCCATCCGATACGAACTTTGTACTTTGCTATGTAGTTCTACCAGGAATGTGTTACCATGCAAAAACTGTCTATTTCAACTAATTTCGTCCATCAGATACGAACTTTGTACTTTGCTATGTAGTTCTACCAGGAGTGAGTTACCATGCAAAAACTGTCTATTTCAACTAATTTCGTCCATCCGAAACGAACTTTGTACTTTGCTATCTAGTTCTACCAGGAGTGTGTTACCATGCAAAAACTGTCTATTTCAATTAATTTCGTCCATCCGATACGAACTTTGTACTTTGCTATCTAGTTCTACCAGGAGTGAGTTACCATGCAAAAACTGTCTATTTCAACTAATTTCGTCCATCCGATACGAACTTTGTACTTTGCTATCTAGTTCTACCAGGAGTGTGTTACCATGCAAAAACTGTCTATTTCAATTAATTTCGTCCATCCGATACGAACTTTGTACTTTGCTATCTAGTTCTACCAGGAGTGAGTTACCATGCAAAAACTGTCTATTTCAACTAATTTCGTCCATCCGATACGAACTTTGTACTTTGCTATGTAGTTCTACCAGGAGTGTGTTACCATGCAAAAACTGTCTATTTCAATTAATTTCGTCCATCAGATACGAACTTTGTACTTTGCTATGTAGTTCTACCAGGAGTGTGTTACCATGCAAAAACTGTCTATTTCAATTAATTTCGTCCATCCGATACGAACTTTGTACTTTGCTATCTAGTTCTACCAGGAATGTGTTACCATGCAAAAACTGTCTATTTCAACTAATTTCGTCCATCCGATACTAAATTTGCACTTTGCTATGAAGTTCTACCAGGAATGTGTTACCATGCAAAAACTGTCTATTTCAACTAATTTCGTCCATCCGATACGAACTTTGTACTTTGCTATGTAGTTCTACCAGGAGTGAGTTACCATGCAAAAACTGTCTATTTCAACTAATTTTGTCCATCCGATACGAACTTTGTACTTTGCTATGTAGTTCTACCAGGAGTATGTTACCATGCAAAAACTGTCTATTTCAACTAATTTCGTCCATCCGATACGAACTTTGTACTTTGCTATCTAGTTCTACCAGGAATGTGTTACCATGCAAAAACTGTCTATTTCAACTAATTTTGTCCATCAGATACGAACTTTGTACTTTGCTATGTAGTTCTACCAGGAGTGTGTTACCATGCAAAAACTGTCTATTTCAACTAATTTCGTCCATCCGATACGAACTTTGTACTTTGCTATGTAGTTCTACCAGGAGTGAGTTACCATGCAAAAACTGTCTATTTCAACTAATTTCGTCCATCCGATACGAACTTTGTACTTTGCTATGTAGTTCTACCAGGAGTGAGTTACCATGCAAAAACTGTCTATTTCAACTAATTTCGTCCATCCGATACGAACTTTGTACTTTGCTATGTAGTTCTACCAGGAATGTGTTACCATGCAAAAACTGTCTATTTCAACTAATTTCGTCCATCCAATACGAACTTTGTACTTTGCTATGTAGTTCTACCAGGAGTGAGTTACCATGCAAAAACTGTCTATTTCAACTAATTTTGTCCATCCGATACGAACTTTGTACTTTGCTATGTAGTTCTAACAGGAATGTGTTACCATGCAAAAACTGTCTATTTCAACTAATTTCGTCCATCCGACACGAACTTTGTACTTTGCTATCTAGTTCTACCAGGAGAATGTTACCATGCAAAAACTGTCTATTTCAACTAATTTTGTCCATCAGATACGAACTTTGTACTTTGCTATGTAGTTCTACCAGGAATGTGTTACCATGCAAAAACTGTCTATTTCAACTAATTTTGTCCATCAGATACGAACTTTGTACTTTGCTATGTAGTTCTACCAGGAGAATGTCACCATGCAAAAACTGTCTATTTCAACTAATTTTGTCCATCAGATACGAACTTTGTACTTTGCTATGTAGTTCTACCAGGAATGTGTTACCATGCAAAAACTGTCTATTTCAACTAATTTCGTCCATCCGATACGAACTTTGTACTTTGCTATGTAGTTCTACCAGGAATGTGTTACCATGCAAAAACTGTCTATTTCAATTAATTTCGTCCATCCGATACGAACTTTGTACTTTGCTATCTAGTTCTACCAGGAGTGAGTTACCATGCAAAAACTGTCTATTTCAACTAATTTCGTCCATCCGATACGAACTTTGTACTTTGCTATGTAGTTCTACCAGGAGTGTGTTACCATGCAAAAACTGTCTATTTCAATTAATTTCGTCCATCAGATACGAACTTTGTACTTTGCTATGTAGTTCTACCAGGAGTATGTTACCATGCAAAAACTGTCTATTTCAACTAATTTCGTCCATCCGATACGAACTTTGTACTTTGCTATCTAGTTCTACCAGGAGTGTGTTACCATGCAAAAACTGTCTATTTCAATTAATTTCGTCCATCCGATACGAACTTTGTACTTTGCTATCTAGTTCTACCAGGAATGTGTTACCATGCAAAAACTGTCTATTTCAACTAATTTCGTCCATCCGATACTAAATTTGCACTTTGCTATGAAGTTCTACCAGGAATGTGTTACCATGCAAAAACTGTCTATTTCAACTAATTTCGTCCATCCGATACGAACTTTGTACTTTGCTATGTAGTTCTACCAGGAGTGAGTTACCATGCAAAAACTGTCTATTTCAACTAATTTCGTCCATCCGATACGAACTTTGTACTTTGCTATGTAGTTCTACCAGGAATGTGTTACCATGCAAAAACTGTCTATTTCAACTAATTTTGTCCATCAGATACGAACTTTGTACTTTGCTATGTAGTTCTACCAGGAGAATGTTACCATGCAAAAACTGTCTATTTCAACTAATTTCGTCCATCCGACACGAACTTTGTACTTTGCTATCTAGTTCTACCAGGAGTGAGTTACCATGCAAAAACTGTCTATTTCAACTAATTTTGTCCATCAGATACGAACTTTGTACTTTGCTATGTAGTTCTACCAGGAATGTGTTACCATGCAAAAACTGTCTATTTCAACTAATTTTGTCCATCAGATACGAACTTTGTACTTTGCTATGTAGTTCTACCAGGAGAATGTTACCATGCAAAAACTGTCTATTTCAACTAATTTTGTCCATCAGATACGAACTTTGTACTTTGCTATGTAGTTCTACCAGGAATGTGTTACCATGCAAAAACTGTCTATTTCAACTAATTTCGTCCATCCGATACGAACTTTGTACTTTGCTATGTAGTTCTACCAGGAATGTGTTACCATGCAAAAACTGTCTATTTCAACTAATTTTGTCCATCAGATACGAACTTTGTACTTTGCTATGTAGTTCTACCAGGAGTATGTTACCATGCAAAAACTGTCTATTTAAACTAATTTTGTCCATCAGATACGAACTTTGTACTTTGCTATGTAGTTCTACCAGGAATGTGTTACCATGCAAAAACTGTCTATTTCAACTAATTTCGTCCATCAGATACGAACTTTGTACTTTGCTATGTAGTTCTACCAGGAATGTGTTACCATGCAAAAACTGTCTATTTCAACTAATTTTGTCCATCAGATACGAACTTTGTACTTTGCTATGTAGTTCTACCAGGAGTATGTTACACTGCAAAAACTGTCTATTTCAACTAATTTTGTCCATCAGATACGAACTTTGTACTTTGCTATGTAGTTCTACCAGGAATGTGTTACCATGCAAAAACTGTCTATTTCAACTAATTTCGTCCATCCGATACGAACTTTGTACTTTGCTATGTAGTTCTACCAGGAGTGAGTTACCATGCAAAAACTGTCTATTTCAACTAATTTCGTCCATCCGATACGAACTTTGTACTTTGCTATGTAGTTCTACCAGGAGTGAGTTACCATGCAAAAACTGTCTATTTCAACTAATTTTGTCCATCCGATACGAACTTTGTACTTTGCTATGTAGTTCTAACAGGAATGTGTTACCATGCAAAAACTGTCTATTTCAACTAATTTCGTCCATGCGACACGAACTTTGTACTTTGCTATCTAGTTCTACCAGGAGTGAGTTACCATGCAAAAACTGTCTATTTCAAATAATTTTGTCCATCAGATACGAACTTTGTACTTTGCTATGTAGTTCTACCAGGAATGTGTTACCATGCAAAAACTGTCTATTTCAACTAATTTTGTCCATCAGATACGAACTTTGTACTTTGCTATGTAGTTCTACCAGGAGTATGTTACCATGCAAAAACTGTCTATTTCAACTAATTTCGTCCATCCGATACGAACTTTGTACTTTGCTATCTAGTTCTACCAGGAATGTGTTACCATGCAAAAACTGTCTATTTCAACTAATTTCGTCCATCAGATACGAACTTTGTACTTTGCTATGTAGTTCTACCAGGAGTGAGTTACCATGCAAAAACTGTCTATTTCAACTAATTTTGTCCATCAGATACGAACTTTGTACTTTGCTATGTAGTTCTACCAGGAATGTGTTACCATGCAAAAACTGTCTATTTCAACTAATTTTGTCCATCCGATACGAACTTTGTACTTTGCTATGTAGTTCTAACAGGAATGTGTTACCATGCAAAAACTGTCTATTTCAACTAATTTCGTCCATCCGACACGAACTTTGTACTTTGCTATCTAGTTCTACCAGGAGTGAGTTACCATGCAAAAACTGTCTATTTCAACTAATTTTGTCCATCAGATACGAACTTTGTACTTTGCTATGTAGTTCTACCAGGAGTGAGTTACCATGCAAAAACTGTCTATTTCAATTAATTTCGTCCATCCGATACGAACTTTGTACTTTGCTATGTAGTTCTACCAGGAATGTGTTACCATGCAAAAACTGTCTATTTCAACTAATTTCGTCCATCAGATACGAACTTTGTACTTTGCTATCTAGTTCTACCAGGAGTGTGTTACCATGCAAAAACTGTCTATTTCAATTAATTTCGTCCATCCGATACGAACTTTGTACTTTGCTATCTAGTTCTACCAGGAGTGAGTTACCATGCAAAAACTGTCTGTTTCAACTAATTTCGTCCATCCGACACGAACTTTGTACTTTGCTATCTAGTTCTACCAGGAGTGTGTTACCATGCAAAAACTGTCTATTTCAATTAATTTCGTCCATCAGATACGAACTTTGTACTTTGCTATGTAGTTCTACCAGGAGTGAGTTACCATGCAAAAACTGTCTATTTCAACTAATTTCGTCCATCAGATACGAACTTTGTACTTTGCTATGTAGTTCTACCAGGAGTGAGTTACCATGCAAAAACTGTCTGTTTCAACTAATTTCGTCCATCCGATACGAACTTTGTACTTTGCTATCTAGTTCTACCAGGAGTGAGTTACCATGCAAAAACTGTCTATTTCAACTAATTTCGTCCATCCGATACGAACTTTGTACTTTGCTATGTAGTTCTACCAGGAATGTGTTACCATGCAAAAACTGTCTATTTCAACTAATTTCGTCCATCCGATACGAACTTTGTACTTTGCTATCTAGTTCTACCAGGAGTGTGTTACCATGCAAAAACTGTCTATTTCAATTAATTTCGTCCATCCGATACGAACTTTGTACTTTGCTATCTAGTTCTACCAGGAGTGAGTTACCATGCAAAAACTGTCTATTTCAACTAATTTCGTCCATCCGACACGAACTTTGTACTTTGCTATCTAGTTCTACCAGGAGTGAGTTACCATGCAAAAACTGTCTATTTAAACTAATTTTGTCCATCAGATACGAACTTTGTACTTTGCTATGTAGTTCTACCAGGAGTATGTTACCATGCAAAAACTGTCTATTTCAACTAATTTCGTCCATCCGATACGAACTTTGTACTTTGCTATCTAGTTCTACCAGGAGTGTGTTACCATGCAAAAACTGTCTATTTCAATTAATTTCGTCCATCCGATACGAACTTTGTACTTTGCTATGTAGTTCTACCAGGAATGTGTTACCATGCAAAAACTGTCTATTTCAACTAATTTCGTCCATCAGATACGAACTTTGTACTTTGCTATGTAGTTCTACCAGGAGTGTGTTACCATGCAAAAACTGTCTATTTCAACTAATTTCGTCCATCCGATACGAACTTTGTACTTTGCTATCTAGTTCTACCAGGAATGTGTTACCATGCAAAAACTGTCTATTTCAACTAATTTCGTCCATCAGATACGAACTTTGTACTTTGCTATGTAGTTCTACCAGGAGTGAGTTACCATGCAAAAACTGTCTATTTCAACTAATTTTGTCCATCAGATACGAACTTTGTACTTTGCTATGTAGTTCTACCAGGAATGTGTTACCATGCAAAAACTGTCTATTTCAACTAATTTTGTCCATCCGATACGAACTTTGTACTTTGCTATGTAGTTCTAACAGGAATGTGTTACCATGCAAAAACTGTCTATTTCAACTAATTTCGTCCATCCGATACTAAATTTGCACTTTGCTATGAAGTTCTACCAGGAATGTGTTACCATGCAAAAACTGTCTATTTCAACTAATTTCGTCCATCCGATACGAACTTTGTACTTTGCTATGTAGTTCTACCAGGAGTGAGTTACCATGCAAAAACTGTCTATTTCAACTAATTTCGTCCATCCGATACGAACTTTGTACTTTGCTATGTAGTTCTACCAGGAATGTGTTACCATGCAAAAACTGTCTATTTCAACTAATTTCGTCCATCCAATACGAACTTTGTACTTTGCTATGTAGTTCTACCAGGAGTGAGTTACCATGCAAAAACTGTCTATTTCAACTAATTTTGTCCATCCGATACGAACTTTGTACTTTGCTATGTAGTTCTAACAGGAATGTGTTACCATGCAAAAACTGTCTATTTCAACTAATTTCGTCCATCCGACACGAACTTTGTACTTTGCTATCTAGTTCTACCAGGAGAATGTTACCATGCAAAAACTGTCTATTTCAACTAATTTTGTCCATCAGATACGAACTTTGTACTTTGCTATGTAGTTCTACCAGGAATGTGTTACCATGCAAAAACTGTCTATTTCAACTAATTTTGTCCATCAGATACGAACTTTGTACTTTGCTATGTAGTTCTACCAGGAGAATGTTACCATGCAAAAACTGTCTATTTCAACTAATTTTGTCCATCAGATACGAACTTTGTACTTTGCTATGTAGTTCTACCAGGAATGTGTTACCATGCAAAAACTGTCTATTTCAACTAATTTCGTCCATCCGATACGAACTTTGTACTTTGCTATGTAGTTCTACCAGGAATGTGTTACCATGCAAAAACTGTCTATTTCAATTAATTTCGTCCATCCGATACGAACTTTGTACTTTGCTATCTAGTTCTACCAGGAGTGAGTTACCATGCAAAAACTGTCTATTTCAACTAATTTCGTCCATCCGATACGAACTTTGTACTTTGCTATGTAGTTCTACCAGGAGTGTGTTACCATGCAAAAACTGTCTATTTCAATTAATTTCGTCCATCAGATACGAACTTTGTACTTTGCTATGTAGTTCTACCAGGAGTATGTTACCATGCAAAAACTGTCTATTTCAACTAATTTCGTCCATCCGATACGAACTTTGTACTTTGCTATCTAGTTCTACCAGGAGTGTGTTACCATGCAAAAACTGTCTATTTCAATTAATTTCGTCCATCCGATACGAACTTTGTACTTTGCTATCTAGTTCTACCAGGAATGTGTTACTATGCAAAAACTGTCTATTTCAACTAATTTCGTCCATCCGATACGAACTTTGTACTTTGCTATGTAGTTCTACCAGGAATGTGTTACCATGCAAAAACTGTCTATTTCAACTAATTTCGTCCATCCGATACGAACTTTGTACTTTGCTATGTAGTTCTACCAGGAGTGAGTTACCATGCAAAAACTGTCTATTTCAACTAATTTCGTCCATCCGATACGAACTTTGTACTTTGCTATGTAGTTCTACCAGGAATGTGTTACCATGCAAAAACTGTCTATTTCAACTAATTTTGTCCATCAGATACGAACTTTGTACTTTGCTATGTAGTTCTACCAGGAGAATGTTACCATGCAAAAACTGTCTATTTCAACTAATTTCGTCCATCCGACACGAACTTTGTACTTTGCTATCTAGTTCTACCAGGAGTGAGTTACCATGCAAAAACTGTCTATTTCAACTAATTTTGTCCATCAGATACGAACTTTGTACTTTGCTATGTAGTTCTACCAGGAATGTGTTACCATGCAAAAACTGTCTATTTCAACTAATTTTGTCCATCAGATACGAACTTTGTACTTTGCTATGTAGTTCTACCAGGAGAATGTTACCATGCAAAAACTGTCTATTTCAACTAATTTTGTCCATCAGATACGAACTTTGTACTTTGCTATGTAGTTCTACCAGGAATGTGTTACCATGCAAAAACTGTCTATTTCAACTAATTTCGTCCATCCGATACGAACTTTGTACTTTGCTATGTAGTTCTACCAGGAATGTGTTACCATGCAAAAACTGTCTATTTCAACTAATTTTGTCCATCAGATACGAACTTTGTACTTTGCTATGTAGTTCTACCAGGAGTATGTTACCATGCAAAAACTGTCTATTTAAACTAATTTTGTCCATCAGATACGAACTTTGTACTTTGCTATGTAGTTCTACCAGGAATGTGTTACCATGCAAAAACTGTCTATTTCAACTAATTTCGTCCATCAGATACGAACTTTGTACTTTGCTATGTAGTTCTACCAGGAATGTGTTACCATGCAAAAACTGTCTATTTCAACTAATTTTGTCCATCAGATACGAACTTTGTACTTTGCTATGTAGTTCTACCAGGAGTATGTTACACTGCAAAAACTGTCTATTTCAACTAATTTTGTCCATCAGATACGAACTTTGTACTTTGCTATGTAGTTCTACCAGGAATGTGTTACCATGCAAAAACTGTCTATTTCAACTAATTTCGTCCATCCGATACGAACTTTGTACTTTGCTATGTAGTTCTACCAGGAGTGAGTTACCATGCAAAAACTGTCTATTTCAACTAATTTTGTCCATCCGATACGAACTTTGTACTTTGCTATGTAGTTCTAACAGGAATGTGTTACCATGCAAAAACTGTCTATTTCAACTAATTTCGTCCATGCGACACGAACTTTGTACTTTGCTATCTAGTTCTACCAGGAGTGAGTTACCATGCAAAAACTGTCTATTTCAAATAATTTTGTCCATCAGATACGAACTTTGTACTTTGCTATGTAGTTCTACCAGGAATGTGTTACCATGCAAAAACTGTCTATTTCAACTAATTTTGTCCATCAGATACGAACTTTGTACTTTGCTATGTAGTTCTACCAGGAATGTGTTACCATGCAAAAACTGTCTATTTCAACTAATTTTGTCCATCCGATACGAACTTTGTACTTTGCTATGTAGTTCTAACAGGAATGTGTTACCATGCAAAAACTGTCTATTTCAACTAATTTCGTCCATCCGACACGAACTTTGTACTTTGCTATCTAGTTCTACCAGGAGTGAGTTACCATGCAAAAACTGTCTATTTCAACTAATTTTGTCCATCAGATACGAACTTTGTACTTTGCTATGTAGTTCTACCAGGAGTGAGTTACCATGCAAAAACTGTCTATTTCAATTAATTTCGTCCATCCGATACGAACTTTGTACTTTGCTATGTAGTTCTACCAGGAATGTGTTACCATGCAAAAACTGTCTATTTCAACTAATTTCGTCCATCAGATACGAACTTTGTACTTTGCTATCTAGTTCTACCAGGAGTGTGTTACCATGCAAAAACTGTCTATTTCAATTAATTTCGTCCATCCGATACGAACTTTGTACTTTGCTATCTAGTTCTACCAGGAGTGAGTTACCATGCAAAAACTGTCTATTTCAACTAATTTCGTCCATCCGACACGAACTTTGTACTTTGCTATCTAGTTCTACCAGGAGTGTGTTACCATGCAAAAACTGTCTATTTCAATTAATTTCGTCCATCAGATACGAACTTTGTACTTTGCTATGTAGTTCTACCAGGAGTGAGTTACCATGCAAAAACTGTCTATTTCAACTAATTTCGTCCATCAGATACGAACTTTGTACTTTGCTATGTAGTTCTACCAGGAGTGAGTTACCATGCAAAAACTGTCTGTTTCAACTAATTTCGTCCATCCGATACGAACTTTGTACTTTGCTATCTAGTTCTACCAGGAGTGAGTTACCATGCAAAAACTGTCTATTTCAACTAATTTCGTCCATCAGATACGAACTTTGTACTTTGCTATGTAGTTCTACCAGGAGTGAGTTACCATGCAAAAACTGTCTATTTCAATTAATTTCGTCCATCCGATACGAACTTTGTACTTTGCTATGTAGTTCTACCAGGAATGTGTTACCGTGCAAAAACTGTCTATTTCAACTAATTTCGTCCATCAGATACGAACTTTGTACTTTGCTATCTAGTTCTACCAGGAGTGTGTTACCATGCAAAAACTGTCTATTTCAATTAATTTCGTCCATCCGATACGAACTTTGTACTTTGCTATCTAGTTCTACCAGGAGTGAGTTACCATGCAAAAACTGTCTATTTCAACTAATTTCGTCCATCCGACACGAACTTTGTACTTTGCTATCTAGTTCTACCAGGAGTGAGTTACCATGCAAAAACTGTCTATTTCAACTAATTTTGTCCATCAGATACGAACTTTGTACTTTGCTATGTAGTTCTACCAGGAGTATGTTACCATGCAAAAACTGTCTATTTCAACTAATTTCGTCCATCCGATACGAACTTTGTACTTTGCTATCTAGTTCTACCAGGAGTGTGTTACCATGCAAAAACTGTCTATTTCAATTAATTTCGTCCATCCGATACGAACTTTGTACTTTGCTATGTAGTTCTACCAGGAATGTGTTACCATGCAAAAACTGTCTATTTCAACTAATTTCGTCCATCAGATACGAACTTTGTACTTTGCTATGTAGTTCTACCAGGAGTGAGTTACCATGCAAAAACTGTCTATTTCAACTAATTTCGTCCATCCGAAACGAACTTTGTACTTTGCTATCTAGTTCTACCAGGAGTGTGTTACCATGCAAAAACTGTCTATTTCAATTAATTTCGTCCATCCGATACGAACTTTGTACTTTGCTATCTAGTTCTACCAGGAGTGAGTTACCATGCAAAAACTGTCTATTTCAACTAATTTCGTCCATCCGATACGAACTTTGTACTTTGCTATCTAGTTCTACCAGGAGTGTGTTACCATGCAAAAACTGTCTATTTCAATTAATTTCGTCCATCCGATACGAACTTTGTACTTTGCTATCTAGTTCTACCAGGAGTGAGTTACCATGCAAAAACTGTCTATTTCAACTAATTTCGTCCATCCGATACGAACTTTGTACTTTGCTATGTAGTTCTACCAGGAGTGTGTTACCATGCAAAAACTGTCTATTTCAATTAATTTCGTCCATCAGATACGAACTTTGTACTTTGCTATGTAGTTCTACCAGGAGTATGTTACCATGCAAAAACTGTCTATTTAAACTAATTTCGTCCATCCGATACGAACTTTGTACTTTGCTATCTAGTTCTACCAGGAGTGTGTTACCATGCAAAAACTGTCTATTTCAATTAATTTCGTCCATCCGATACGAACTTTGTACTTTGCTATCTAGTTCTACCAGGAATGTGTTACCATGCAAAAACTGTCTATTTCAACTAATTTCGTCCATCCGATACTAAATTTGCACTTTGCTATGAAGTTCTACCAGGAATGTGTTACCATGCAAAAACTGTCTATTTCAACTAATTTCGTCCATCCGATACGAACTTTGTACTTTGCTATGTAGTTCTACCAGGAGTGAGTTACCATGCAAAAACTGTCTATTTCAACTAATTTTGTCCATCCGATACGAACTTTGTACTTTGCTATGTAGTTCTACCAGGAGTGAGTTACCATGCAAAAACTGTCTATTTCAACTAATTTTGTCCATCCGATACGAACTTTGTACTTTGCTATCTAGTTCTACCAGGAATGTGTTACCATGCAAAAACTGTCTATTTCAACTAATTTTGTCCATCAGATACGAACTTTGTACTTTGCTATGTAGTTCTACCAGGAGTGTGTTACCATGCAAAAACTGTCTATTTCAACTAATTTCGTCCATCCGATACGAACTTTGTACTTTGCTATGTAGTTCTACCAGGAGTGAGTTACCATGCAAAAACTGTCTATTTCAACTAATTTCGTCCATCCGATACTAAATTTGCACTTTGCTATGAAGTTCTACCAGGAATGTGTTACCATGCAAAAACTGTCTATTTCAACTAATTTCGTCCATCCGATACGAACTTTGTACTTTGCTATGTAGTTCTACCAGGAGTGAGTTACCATGCAAAAACTGTCTATTTCAACTAATTTTGTCCATCCGATACGAACTTTGTACTTTGCTATGTAGTTCTACCAGGAGTATGTTACCATGCAAAAACTGTCTATTTCAACTAATTTCGTCCATCCGATACGAACTTTGTACTTTGCTATCTAGTTCTACCAGGAATGTGTTACCATGCAAAAACTGTCTATTTCAACTAATTTTGTCCATCAGATACGAACTTTGTACTTTGCTATGTAGTTCTACCAGGAGTGTGTTACCATGCAAAAACTGTCTATTTCAACTAATTTCGTCCATCCGATACGAACTTTGTACTTTGCTATGTAGTTCTACCAGGAGTGAGTTACCATGCAAAAACTGTCTATTTCAACTAATTTCGTCCATCCGATACGAACTTTGTACTTTGCTATGTAGTTCTACCAGGAGTGAGTTACCATGCAAAAACTGTCTATTTCAACTAATTTCGTCCATCCGATACGAACTTTGTACTTTGCTATGTAGTTCTACCAGGAATGTGTTACCATGCAAAAACTGTCTATTTCAACTAATTTCGTCCATCCAATACGAACTTTGTACTTTGCTATGTAGTTCTACCAGGAGTGAGTTACCATGCAAAAACTGTCTATTTCAACTAATTTTGTCCATCCGATACGAACTTTGTACTTTGCTATGTAGTTCTACCAGGAATGCGTTACCATGCAAAAACTGTCGATTTCAACTAAATTCGTTCATCCGATACGAACTTTGTACTTTGCTATGTAGTTCTACCAGGAGTGTGTTACCATGCAAAAACTGTCTATTTCAACTAATTTCGTCCATCCGATACGAACTTTGTACTTTGCTATGTAGTTCTACCAGGAGTGTGTTACCATGCAAAAACTGTCTATTTCAACTGATTTCGTCCATCCGATACGAACTTTGTACTTTGCTATGTAGTTCTACCAGGAATATGTTACCATGCAAAAACTGTCTATTTCAACTAATTTCGTCCATCCGATACGAACTTTGTACTTTGCTATGTAGTTCTACCAGGAGTGTGTTACCATGCAAAAACTGTCTATTTCAACTGATTTCGTCCATCCGATACGAACTTTGTACTTTGCTATGTAGTTCTACCAGGAATGTGTTACCATGCAAAAACTGTCTATTTCAACTAATTTCGTCCATCCGATACGAACTTTGTACTTTGCTATGTAGTTCTACCAGGAATGAGTTACCATGCAAAAACTGTCTATTTCAACTAATTTCGTCCATCCGATACGAACTTTGTACTTTGCTATGTAGTTCTACCAGGAATGTGTTACCATGCAAAAACTGTCTATTTCAACTTATTTTGTCCATCCGATACGAACTTTGTACTTTGCTATGTAGTTCTACCAGGAGTGTGTTACCATGCAAAAACTGTCTATTTTAACTAATTTCGTCCATCCGATACGAACTTTGTACTTTGCTATGACGTTCCACCAGGAATGTGTTACCATGCAAAAACTGTCTATTTCAACTAATTTCGTCCATCCGATACGAACTTTGTACTTTGCTATGTAGTTCTACCAGGAATGTGTTACCATGCAAAAACTGTCTATTTCAACTAATTTCGTCCATCCGATACGAACTTTGTACTTTGCTATGTAGTTCTACCAGGAATGTGTTACCATGCAAAAACTGTCTATTTCAACTAATTTTGTCCATCCGATACGAACTTTGTACTTTGCTATGTAGTTCTACCAGGAATGTGTTACCATGCAAAAACTGTCTATTTCAACTAATTTCGTCCATCCGATACGAACTTTGTACTTTGCTATGTAGTTCTACCAGGAATGTGTTACCATGCAAAAACTGTCTATTTCAACTAATTTCGTCCATCCGATACGAACTTTGTACTTTGCTATGTAGTTCTACCAGGAGTGTGTTACCATGCAAAAACTGTCTATTTCAACTAATTTCGTCCATCCGATACGAACTTTGTACTTTGCTATGTAGTTCTACCAGGAATGTGTTACCATGCAAAAACTGTCTATTTCAACTAATTTCGTCCATCCGATACGAACTTTGTACTTTGCTATGTAGTTCTACCAGGAATGTGTTACCATGAAAAAACTGTCTATTTTAACTAATTTCGTCCATCCGATACGAACTTTGTACTTTGCTATGTAGTTCTACCAGGAATGTGTTACCATGCAAAAACTGTCTATTTCAACTAAATTCGTCCATCCGATACGAACTTTGTACTTTGCTATGTAGTTCTACCAGGAATGTGTTACCATGCAAAAACTGTCTATTTCAACTAATTTTGTCCATCCGATACGAACTTTGTACTTTGCTATGTAGTTCTACCAGGAATGTGTTACCATGCAAAAACTGTCTATTTCAACTAAATTCGTCCATCCGATACGAACTTTGTACTTTGCTATGTAGTTCTACCAGGAATGAGTTACCATGCAAAAACTGTCTATTTCAACTTATTTTGTCCATCCGATACGAACTTTGTACTTTGCTATGTAGTTCTACCAGGAGTGTGTTACCATGCAAAAACTGTCTATTTCAACTAATTTCGTCCATCCGATACGAACTTTGTACTTTGCTATGACGTTCCACCAGGAATGTGTTACCATGAAAAAACTGTCTATTTCAACTAATTTTGTCCATATGATACGAGTTTTGTACTTTGCTATGTAGTTCTACCAGGAATGTGTTACCATGCAAAAACTGTCTATTTCAACTAATTTCGTTCATCCGATACAAACTTTGTACTTTGCTATGTAGTTCTACCAGGAATGTGTTACCATGCAAAAACTGTCTATTTCAACTTATTTTGTCCATCCGATACGAACTTTGTACTTTGCTATGTAGTTCTACCAGGAGTGTGTTACCATGCAAAAACTGTCAATTTCAACTAATTTCGTCCATCCGATACGAACTTTGTACTTTGCTATGACGTTCCACCAGAAATGTGTTACCATGCAAAAACTGTCTATTTCAACTAATTTTGTCCATCCGATACGAACTTTGTACTTTGCTATGACGTTCCACCAGGAATGTGTTACCATGAAAAAACTGTCTATTTCAACTAATTTCGTCCATCCGATACGAGCTTTGTACTTTGCTATGTAGTTCTACCAGGAATGTGTTACCATGCAAAAACTGTCTATTTCAACTTATTTTGTCCATCCGATACGAACTTTGTACTTTGCTATGTAGTTCTACCAGGAGTGTGTTACCATGCAAAAACTGTCTATTTCAACTAATTTCGTCCATCCGATACGAACTTTGTACTTTGCTATGACGTTCCACCAGGAATGTGTTACCATGAAAAAACTGTCTATTTCAACTAATTTTGTCCATCCGATACGAACTTTGTACTTTGCTATGTAGTTCTACCAGGAATGTGTTACCATGCAAAAACTGTCTATTTCAACTAATTTTGTCCATCCGATACGAACTTTGTACTTTGCTATGTAGTTCTACCAGGAGTGTGTTACCATGCAAAAACTGTCTATTTCAACTAATTTCGTCCATCCGATACGAACTTTGTACTTTGCTATGTAGTTCTACCAGGAGTGTGTTACCATGCAAAAACTGTCTATTTCAACTAATTTCGTCCATCCGATACGAACTTTGTACTTTGCTATGACGTTCCACCAGGAATGTGTTACCATGAAAAAACTGTCTATTTAAACTAATTTTGTCCATCCGATACGAACTTTGTACTTTGCTATGTAGTTCTACCAGGAATGTGTTACCATGCAAAAACTGTCTATTTCAACTAATTTCGTCCATCCGATACGAACTTTGTACTTTGCTATGTAGTTCTACCAGGAATGTGTTACCATGCAAAAACTGTCTATTTCAACTTATTTTGTCCATCCGATACGAACTTTGTACTTTGCTATGTAGTTCTACCAGGAGTGTGTTACCATGCAAAAACTGTCAATTTCAACTAATTTCGTCCATCCGATACGAACTTTGTACTTTGCTATGACGTTCCACCAGAAATGTGTTACCATGAAAAAACTGTCTATTTCAACTAATTTTGTCCATCCGATACGAACTTTGTACTTTGCTATGACGTTCCACCAGGAATGTGTTACCATGAAAAAACTGTCTATTTCAACTAATTTTGTCCATCCGATACGAGCTTTGTACTTTGCTATGTAGTTCTACCAGGAATGTGTTACCATGCAAAAACTGTCTATTTCAACTTATTTTGTCCATCCGATACGAACTTTGTACTTTGCTATGTAGTTCTACCAGGAGTGTGTTACCATGCAAAAACTGTCTATTTCAACTAATTTCGTCCATCCGATACGAACTTTGTACTTTGCTATGACGTTCCACCAGGAATGTGTTACCATGAAAAAACTGTCTATTTCAACTAATTTTGTCCATCCGATACGAACTTTGTACTTTGCTATGTAGTTCTACCAGGAATGTGTTACCATGCAAAAACTGTCTATTTCAACTAAATTCGTCCATCCGATACGAACTTTGTACTTTGCTATGTAGTTCTACCAGGAATGAGTTACCATGCAAAAACTGTCTATTTCAACTTATTTTGTCCATCCGATACGAACTTTGTACTTTGCTATGTAGTTCTACCAGGAGTGTGTTACCATGCAAAAACTGTCAATTTCAACTAAATTCGTCCATCCGATACGAACTTTGTACTTTGCTATGTAGTTCTACCAGGAATGTGTTACCATGCAAAAACTGTCTATTTCAACTAATTTCGTCCATCCGATACGAACTTTGTACTTTGCTATGTAGTTCTACCAGGAATGTGTTACCATGCAAAAACTGTCTATTTCAACTAATTCCGTCCATCCGATACGAACTTTGTACTTTGCTATGTAGTTCTACCAGGAATGTGTTACCATGCAAAAACTGTCTATTTCAACTAAATTCGTCCATCCGATACGAACTTTGTACTTTGCTATGTAGTTCTACCAGGAATGTGTTACCATGCAAAAACTGTCTATTTCAACTAAATTTCGTCCATCCAATACGAACTTTGTACTTTGCTATGTAGTTCTACCAGGAATGTGTTACCATGCAAAAACTGTCTATTTCAACTAAATTCGTCCATCCGATACGAACTTTGTACTTTGCTATGTAGTTCTACCAGGAATGTGTTACCATGCAAAAACTGTCTATTTCAACTAATTTTGTCCATCCGATACGAACTTTGTACTTTGCTATGTAGTTCTACCAGGAATGTGTTACCATGCAAAAACTGTCTATTTCAACTAAATTCGTCCATCCGATACGAACTTTGTACTTTGCTATGTAGTTCTACCAGGAATGTGTTACCATGCAAAAACTGTCTATTTCAACTAAATTCGTCCATCCGATACGAACTTTGTACTTTGCTATGTAGTTCTACCAGGAATGTGTTACCATGCAAAAACTGTCTATTTCAACTAAATTCGTCCATCCGATACGAACTTTGTACTTTGCTATGTAGTTCTACCAGGAATGTGTTACCATGCAAAAACTGTCTATTTCAACTAATTTTGTCCATCCGATACGAACTTTGTACTTTGCTATGTAGTTCTACCAGGAATGTGTTACCATGCAAAAACTGTCTATTTCAACTAAATTCGTCCATCCGATACGAACTTTGTACTTTGCTATGTAGTTCTACCAGGAATGTGTTACCATGCAAAAACTGTCTATTTCAACTAAATTTCGTCCATCCAATACGAACTTTGTACTTTGCTATGTAGTTCTACCAGGAATGTGTTACCATGCAAAAACTGTCTATTTCAACTAAATTCGTCCATCCGATACGAACTTTGTACTTTGCTATGTAGTTCTAGGAGGAATGTGTTACCATGCAAAAACTGTCTATTTCAACTAATTTCGTCCATCCGATACGAGCTTTGTACTTTGCTATGTAGTTCTACCAGGAATGTGTTACCATGCAAAAACTGTCTATTTCAACTTATTTTGTCCATCCGATACGAACTTTGTACTTTGCTATGTAGTTCTACCAGGAGTGTGTTACCATGCAAAAACTGTCTATTTCAACTAATTTCGTCCATCCGATACGAACTTTGTACTTTGCTATGACGTTCCACCAGGAATGTGTTACCATGAAAAAACTGTCTATTTCAACTAATTTTGTCCATCCGATACGAACTTTGTACTTTGCTATGTAGTTCTACCAGGAATGTGTTACCATGCAAAAACTGTCTATTTCAACTAATTTCGTCCATCCGATACGAGCTTTGTACTTTGCTATGTAGTTCTACCAGGAATGTGTTACCATGCAAAAACTGTCTATTTCAACTTATTTTGTCCATCCGATACGAACTTTGTACTTTGCTATGTAGTTCTACCAGGAATGTGTTACCATGCAAAAACTGTCTATTTCAACTAAATTCGTCCATCCGATACGAACTTTGTACTTTGCTATGTAGTTCTACCAGGAATGTGTTACCATGCAAAAACTGTCTATTTCAACTAATTTCGTCCATCCGATACGAACTTTGTACTTTGCTATCTAGTTCTACCAGGAATGTGTTACCATGCAAAAACTGTCTATTTCAACTAATTTCGTCCATCCGATACGAACTTTGTACTTTGCTATGTAGTTCTACCAGGAATGTGTTATCATGCAAAAACTGTCTATTTCAACTAAATTCGTCCATCCGATACAAACTTTGTACTTTGCTATGTAGTTCTACCAGGAATGTGTTACCATGCAAAAACTGTCTATTTCAACTAATTTCGTCCATCCGATACGAACTTTGTACTTTGCTATGTAGTTCTACCAGGAATGTGTTACCATGCAAAAACTGTCTATTTCAACTTATTTTGTCCATCCGATACGAACTTTGTACTTTGCTATGTAGTTCTACCAGGAGTGTGTTACCATGCAAAAACTGTCAATTTCAACTAATTTCGTCCATCCGATACGAACTTTGTACTTTGCTATGACGTTCCACCAGAAATGTGTTACCATGAAAAAACTGTCTATTTCAACTAATTTTGTCCATCCGATACGAACTTTGTACTTTGCTATGACGTTCCACCAGGAATGTGTTACCATGAAAAAACTGTCTATTTCAACTAATTTTGTCCATCCGATACGAGCTTTGTACTTTGCTATGTAGTTCTACCAGGAATGTGTTACCATGCAAAAACTGTCTATTTCAACTTATTTTGTCCATCCGATACGAACTTTGTACTTTGCTATGTAGTTCTACCAGGAGTGTGTTACCATGCAAAAACTGTCTATTTCAACTAATTTCGTCCATCCGATACGAACTTTGTACTTTGCTATGACGTTCCACCAGGAATGTGTTACCATGAAAAAACTGTCTATTTCAACTAATTTCGTCCATCCGATACGAACTTTGTACTTTGCTATGTAGTTCTACCAGGAATGTGTTACCATGCAAAAACTGTCTATTTCAACTAATTTTGTCCATCCGATACGAACTTTGTACTTTGCTATGTAGTTCTACCAGGAGTGTGTTACCATGCAAAAACTGTCTATTTCAACTAATTTCGTCCATCCGATACGAACTTTGTACTTTGCTATGACGTTCCACCAGGAATGTGTTACCATGAAAAAACTGTCTATTTCAACTAATTTTGTCCATCCGATACGAACTTTGTACTTTGCTATGTAGTTCTACCAGGAATGTGTTACCATGCAAAAACTGTCTATTTCAACTAAATTCGTCCATCCGATACGAACTTTGTACTTTGCTATGTAGTTCTACCAGGAATGAGTTACCATGCAAAAACTGTCTATTTCAACTTATTTTGTCCATCCGATACGAACTTTGTACTTTGCTATGTAGTTCTACCAGGAGTGTGTTACCATGCAAAAACTGTCAATTTCAACTAATTTTGTCCATCCGATACGAACTTTGTACTTTGCTATGACGTTCCACCAGGAATGTGTTACCATGAAAAAACTGTCTATTTCAACTAATTTTGTCCATCCGATACGAACTTTGTACTTTGCTATGACGTTCCACCAGGAATGTGTTACCATGAAAAAACTGTCTATTTCAACTAAATTCGTCCATCCGATACGAACTTTGTACTTTGCTATGTAGTTCTACCAGGAATGTGTTACCATGCAAAAACTGTCTATTTCAACTAATTTCGTCCATCCGATACGAACTTTGTACTTTGCTATGTAGTTCTACCTGGAATGTGTTACCATGCAAAAACTGTCTATTTCAACTAATTTTGTCCATCCGATACGAACTTTGTACTTTGCTATGTAGTTCTACCAGGAATGTGTTACCATGCAAAAACTGTCTATTTCAACTAAATTCGTCCATCCGATACGAACTTTGTACTTTGCTATGTAGTTCTACCAGGAATGTGTTACCATGCAAAAACTGTCTATTTCAACTAAATTTCGTCCATCCAATACGAACTTTGTACTTTGCTATGTAGTTCTACCAGGAATGTGTTACCATGCAAAAACTGTCTATTTCAACTAAATTCGTCCATCCGATACGAACTTTGTACTTTGCTATGTAGTTCTACCAGGAATGTGTTACCATGCAAAAACTGTCTATTTCAACTAAATTCGTCCATCCGATACGAACTTTGTACTTTGCTATGTAGTTCTACCAGGAATGTGTTACCATGCAAAAACTGTCTATTTCAACTAATTTTGTCCATCCGATACGAACTTTGTACTTTGCTATGCAGTTCTACCAGGAATGTGTTACCATGCAAAAACTGTCTATTTCAACTAAATTCGTCCATCCGATACGAACTTTGTACTTTGCTATGTAGTTCTACCAGGAATGTGTTACCATGCAAAAACTGTCTATTTCAACTAATTTTGTCCATCCGATACGAACTTTGTACTTTGCTATGTAGTTCTACCAGGAATGTGTTACCATGCAAAAACTGTCTATTTCAACTAAATTCGTCCATCCGATACGAACTTTGTACTTTGCTATGTAGTTCTACCAGGAATGTGTTACCATGCAAAAACTGTCTATTTCAACTAAATTTCGTCCATCCAATACGAACTTTGTACTTTGCTATGTAGTTCTACCAGGAATGTGTTACCATGCAAAAACTGTCTATTTCAACTAAATTCGTCCATCCGATACGAACTTTGTACTTTGCTATGTAGTTCTACCAGGAGTGTGTTACCATGCAAAAACTGTCAATTTCAACTAATTTTGTCCATCCGATACGAACTTTGTACTTTGCTATGACGTTCCACCAGGAATGTGTTACCATGAAAAAACTGTCTATTTCAACTAATTTTGTCCATCCGATACGAACTTTGTACTTTGCTATGACGTTCCACCAGGAATGTGTTACCATGAAAAAACTGTCTATTTCAACTAATTTTGTCCATCCGATACGAACTTTGTACTTTGCTATGACGTTCCACCAGGAATGTGTTACCATGCAAAAACTGTCTATTTTAACTAAATTCGTCCATCCGATACGAACTTTGTACTTTGCTATGTAGTTCTACCAGGAATGTGTTACCATGCAAAAACTGTCTATTTCAACTAATTTTGTCCATCCGATACGAACTTTGTACTTTGCTATGTAGTTCTACCAGGAATGTGTTACCATGCAAAAACTGTCTATTTCAACTAAATTCGTCCATCCGATACGAACTTTGTACTTTGCTATGTAGTTCTACCAGGAATGTGTTACCATGCAAAAACTGTCTATTTCAACTAAATTTCGTCCATCCAATACGAACTTTGTACTTTGCTATGTAGTTCTACCAGGAATGTGTTACCATGCAAAAACTGTCTATTTCAACTAAATTCGTCCATCCGATACGAACTTTGTACTTTGCTATGTAGTTCTACCAGGAATGTGTTACCATGCAAAAACTGTCTATTTCAACTAATTTTGTCCATCCGATACGAACTTTGTACTTTGCTATGCAGTTCTACCAGGAATGTGTTACCATGCAAAAACTGTCTATTTCAACTAAATTCGTCCATCCGATACGAACTTTGTACTTTGCTATGTAGTTCTACCAGGAATGTGTTACCATGCAAAAACTGTCTATTTCAACTAATTTTGTCCATCCGATACGAACTTTGTACTTTGCTATGTAGTTCTACCAGGAATGTGTTACCATGCAAAAACTGTCTATTTCAACTAAATTCGTCCATCCGATACGAACTTTGTACTTTGCTATGTAGTTCTACCAGGAATGTGTTACCATGCAAAAACTGTCTATTTCAACTAAATTTCGTCCAACCAATACGAACTTTGTACTTTGCTATGTAGTTCTACCAGGAATGTGTTACCATGCAAAAACTGTCTATTTCAACTAATTTCGTCCATCCGATACGAACTTTGTACTTTGCTATGTAGTTCTACCAGGAATGTGTTACCATGCAAAAACTGTCTATTTCAACTAATTTTGTCCATCCGATACGAACTTTGTACTTTGCTATGTAGTTCTACCAGGAATGTGTTACCATGCAAAAACTGTCTATTTCAACTAAATTCGTCCATCCGATACGAACTTTGTACTTTGCTATGTAGTTCTACCAGGAATGTGTTACCATGCAAAAACTGTCTATTTCAACTAAATTCGTCCATCCGATACGAACTTTGTACTTTGCTATGTAGTTCTACCAGGAATGTGTTACCATGCAAAACCTGTCTATTTCAACTAAATTCGTCCATCCGATACGAACTTTGTACTTTGCTATGTAGTTCTACCAGGAATGTGTTACCATGCAAAAACTGTCTATTTCAACTAATTTTGTCCATCCGATACGAACTTTGTACTTTGCTATGTAGTTCTACCAGGAATGTGTTACCATGCAAAAACTGTCTATTTCAACTAAATTCGTCCATCCGATACGAACTTTGTACTTTGCTATGTAGTTCTACCAGGAATGTGTTACCATGCAAAAACTGTCTATTTCAACTAATTTTGTCCATCCGATACGAACTTTGTACTTTGCTATGTAGTTCTACCAGGAATGTGTTACCATGCAAAAACTGTCTATTTCAACTAATTTTGTCCATCCGATACGAACTTTGTACTTTGCTATGTAGTTCTAGGAGGAATGTGTTACCATGCAAAAACTGTCTATTTCAACTAATTTTGTCCATCCGATACGAACTTTGTACTTTGCTATGTAGTTCTACCAGGAATGTGTTACCATGCAAAAACTGTCTATTTCAACTAATTTCGTCCATCCGATACGAACTTTGTACTTTGCTATGTAGTTCTACCAGCAGTGTGTTACCATGCAAAAACTGTCTATTTCAACTAAATTCGTCCATCCGATACGAACTTTGTACTTTGCTATGTAGTTCTACCAGCAGTGTGTTACCATGCAAAAACTGTCTATTTCAACTAAATTCGTCCATCCGATACGAACTTTGTACTTTGCTATGTAGTTCTACCAGGAATGTGTTACCATGCAAAAACTGTCTATTTCAACTAATTTCGTCCATCCGATACGAACTTTGTACTTTGCTATCTAGTTCTACCAGGAATGTGTTACCATGCAAAAACTGTCTATTTCAACTAATTTCGTCCATCCAATACGAACTTTGTACTTTGCTATGTAGTTCTACCAGCAGTGTGTTACCATGCAAAAACTGTCTATTTCAACTAAATTCGTCCATCCGATACGAACTTTGTACTTTGCTCTGTAGTTCTACCAGGAATGTGTTACCATGCAAAAACTGTCTATTTCAACTAATTTTGTCCATCCGATACGAACTTTGTACTTTGCTATGTAGTTCTAGGAGGAATGTGTTACCATGCAAAAACTGTCTATTTCAACTAATTTTGTCCATCCGATACGAACTTTGTACTTTGCTATGTAGTTCTACCAGGAATGTGTTACCATGCAAAAACTGTCTATTTCAACTAATTTCGTCCATCCGATACGAACTTTGTACTTTGCTATGTAGTTCTACCAGCAGTGTGTTACCATGCAAAAACTGTCTATTTCAACTAAATTCGTCCATCCGATACGAACTTTGTACTTTGCTATGTAGTTCTACCAGCAGTGTGTTACCATGCAAAAACTGTCTATTTCAACTAAATTCGTCCATCCGATACGAACTTTGTACTTTGCTATGTAGTTCTACCAGGAATGTGTTACCATGCAAAAACTGTCTATTTCAACTAATTTCGTCCATCCGATACGAACTTTGTACTTTGCTATGTAGTTCTACCAGGAATGTGTTACCATGCAAAAACTGTCTATTTCAACTAATTTCGTCCATCCGATACGAACTTTGTACTTTGCTATGTAGTTCTACCAGCAGTGTGTTACCATGCAAAAACTGTCTATTTCAACTAAATTCGTCCATCCGATACGAACTTTGTACTTTGCTCTGTAGTTCTACCAGGAATGTGTTACCATGCAAAAACTGTCTATTTCAACTAATTTCGTCCATCCGATACGAACTTTGTACTTTGCTATGTAGTTCTACCAGGAGTGTGTTACCATGCAAAAACTGTCTATTTCAACTAATTTCGTCCGTCCGATACGAACTTTGTACTTTGCTATGTAGTTCTACCAGGAATGTGTTACCATGCAAAAACTGTCTATTTCAACTAATTTCGTCCATCCGATACGAACTTTGTACTTTGCTATGTAGTTCTACCAGGAATGTGTTACCATGCAAAAACTGTCTATTTCAACTAATTTTGTCCATCCGATACGAACTTTGTACTTTGCTATGTAGTTCTACCAGGAGTGTGTAACCATGCAAAAACTGTCTATTTCAACTAATTTCGTCCAGCCGATACGAACTTTGTACTTTGCTATGTAGTTCTACCAGGAATGTGTTACCATGCAAAAACTGTCTATTTCAACTAATTTCGTCCATCCGATACGAACTTTGTACTTTGCTATGTAGTTCTACCAGGAATGTGTTACCATGCAAAAACTGTCTATTTCAACTAATTTTGTCCATCCGATACGAACTTTGTACTTTGCTATGTAGTTCTACCAGGAATGTGTTACCATGCAAAAACTGTCTATTTCAACTAAATTCGTCCATCCGATACGAACTTTGTACTTTGCTATGTAGTTCTACCAGGAATGTGTTACCATGCAAAAACTGTCTATTTCAACTAATTTCGTCCATCCGATACGAACTTTGTACTTTGCTATGTAGTTCTACCAGGAATGTGTTACCATGCGAAAACTGTCTATTTCAACTAATTTCGTCCATCCGATACGAACTTTGTACTTTGCTATGTAGTTCTACCAGGAGTGTGTTACCATGCAAAAACTGTCTTTTTCAACTAAATTCGTCAATCCGGTACGAACTTTGTACTTTGCTATGTAGTTCTACCAGGAATGTGTTACCATGCAAAAACTGTCTATTTCAACTAATTTTGTCCATCCGATACGAACTTTGTACTTTGCTATGTAGTTCTACCAGGAATGTGTTACCATGCAAAAACTGTCTATTTCAACTAATTTCGTCCATCCGATACGAACTTTGTACTTTGCTATGTAGTTCTACCAGGAATGTGTTACCATGCAAAAACTGTCTATTTCAACTAAATTCGTCCATCCGATACGAACTTTGTACTTTGCTATGTAGTTCTACCAGGAATGTGTTACCATGCAAAAACTGTCTATTTCAACTAAATTCGTCCATCCGATACGAACTTTGTACTTTGCTATGTAGTTCTACCAGGAATGTGTTACCATGCAAAAACTGTCTATTTCAACTAATTTCGTCCATCCGATACGAACTTTGTACTTTGCTATGTAGTTCTACCAGGAATGTGTTACCATGCAAAAACTGTCTATTTCAACTAATTTTGTCCATCCGATACGAACTTTGTACTTTGCTATGTAGTTCTACCAGGAATGTGTTACCATGCAAAAACTGTCTATTTCAACTAATTTTGTCCATCCGAAACGATCTTTGTACTTTGCTATGTAGTTTTACCAGGAATGTGTTACCATGCAAAAACTGTCTATTTCAACTAATTTCGTCCATCCGATACGAACTTTGTACTTTGCTATGTAGTTCTACCAGGAATGTGTTACCATGCAAAAACTGTCTATTTCAACTAAATTCGTTCATCCGATACGAACTTTGTACTTTGCTATGTAGTTCTACCAGGAATGTGTTACCATGCAAAAACTGTCTATTTTAACTAAATTCGTCCATCCGATACGAACTTTGTACTTTGCTATGTAGTTCTACCAGGAATGTGTTACCATGCAAAAACTGTCTATTTCAACTAATTTCGTCCATCCGTTACGAACTTTGTACTTTGCTATGTAGTTCTACCAGGAATGTGTTACCATGCAAAAACTGTCTATTTCAACTAAATTCGTCCATCCGATACGAACTTTGTACTTTGCTATGTAGTTCTACTAGGAATGTGTTACCATGCAAAAACTGTCTATTTCAACTAATTTCGTCCATCCGATACGAACTTTTTACTTTGCTATGTAGTTCTACCAGGAATGTGTTACCATGCAAAAACTGTCTATTTCAACTAATTCCGTCCATCCGGAACGAACTTTGTACTTTGCTATGTAGTTGTACCAGGAATGTGTTACCATGCAAAAACTGTCTATTTCAACTAATTTCGTCCATCCGATACGAACTTTGTACTTTGCTATGTAGTTCTACCAGGAGTGTGTTACCATGCAAAAACTGTCTATATCACCTTATTTTGTCCATCCGAAACGAACTTTGTACTTTGCTATGTAGTTTTACCAGGAATGTGTTACCATGCAAAAACTGTCTATTTCAACTAATTTCGTCCATCCGATACGAACTTTGTACTTTGCTATGTAGTTCTATCAGGAATGTGTTACCATGCAAAAACTGTCTATTTCAACTAATTTCGTCCATCCGTTACGAACTTTGTACTTTGCTATGTAGTTCTACCAGGAATGTGTTACCATGCAAAAACTGTCTATTTCAACTAAATTCGTCCATCCGATACGAACTTTGTACTTTGCTATGTAGTTCTACTAGGAATGTGTTACCATGCAAAAACTGTCTATTTCAACTAATTTCGTCCATCCGATACGAACTTTGTACTTTGCTATGTAGTTCTATCAGGAATGTGTTACCATGCAAAAACTGTCTATTTCAACTAATTTCGTCCATCCGATACGAAATTTGTACTTTGCTATGTAGTTCTACCAGGAATGTGTTACCATGCAAAAACTGTCTATTTCAACTAATTTCGTCCATCCGATACGAACTTTGTACTTTGCTATGTAGTTCTACCAGGAATGTGTTACCATGCAAAAACTGTCTATATCACCTTATTTTGTCCATCCGAAACGAACTTTGTACTTTGCTATGTAGTTTTACCAGGAATGTGTTACCATGCAAAAACTGTCTATTTCAACTAATTTCGTCCATCCGATACGAACTTTGTACTTTGCTATGTAGTTCTACCAGGAATGTGTTACCATGCAAAAACTGTCTATTTCAACTAATTTCGTCCATCCGATACGAACTTTGTACTTTGCTATGTAGTTCTACCAGGAATGTGTTACCATGCAAAAACTGTCTATTTCAACTAAATTCGTCCATCCGATACGAACTTTGTACTTTGCTATGTAGTTCTACCAGGAATGTGTTACCATGCAAAAACTGTCTATTTCAACTAATTTCGTCCATCCGATACGAACTTTTTACTTTGCTATGTAGTTCTACCAGGAATGTGTTACCATGCATAAACTGTCTATTTCAACTAATTTTGTCCATCCGAAACGAACTTTGTACTTTGCTATGTAGTTCTACCAGGAATGTGTTACCATGCAAAAACTGTCTATTTCAACTAATTTCGTCCATCCGATACGAACTTTGTACTTTGCTATGTAGTTCTACCAGGAATGTGTTACCATGCAAAAACTGTCTATTTCAACTAATTTCGTCCATCCGATACGAACTTTGTACTTTGCTATGTAGTTCTACCAGGAATGTGTTACCATGCAAAAACTGTCTATTTCAACTAATTTCGTCCATCCGATACGAACTTTGTACTTTGCTATGTAGTTCTACCAGGAATGTGTTACCATGCAAAAACTGTCTATTTCAACTAATTTCGTCCATCCGATACGAACTTTGTACTTTGCTATGTAGTTCTACCAGGAATGTGTTACCATGCAAAAACTGTCTATTTCAACTAATTTCGTCCATCCGATACGAACTTTGTACTTTGCTATGTAGTTCTACCAGGATTATGTTACCATGCAAAAACTGTCTATTTCAACTAATTTCGTCCATCCGATACGAACTTTGTACTTTGCTATGTAGTTCTACCAGGAATTTGTTACCATGCAAAAACTGTCTATTTTAACTAAATTCGTCCATCCGATACGAACTTTGTACTTTGCTATGTAGTTCTACCAGGAATGTGTTACCATGCAAAAACTGTCTATTTCAACTAATTTCGTCCATCCGATACGAACTTTGTACTTTGCTATGTAGTTCTACCAGGAATGTGTTACCATGCAAAAACTGTCTATTTCAACTAATTTCGTCCATCCGATACGAACTTTGTACTTTGCTATGTAGTTCTACCAGGAATGTGTTACCATGCAAAAACTGTCTATTTCAACTAAATTCGTCCATCCGATACGAACTTTGTACTTTGCTATGTAGTTCTACCAGGAGTGTGTTACCATGCAAAAACTGTCTATTTCACCTTATTTCGTCCATCCGATACGAACTTTGTACTTTGCTATGTAGTTCTACCAGAAGTGTGTTACCATGCAAAAACTGTCTATTTCAACTAATTTCGTCCATCCGATACGAACTTTGTACTTTGCTATGTAGTTCTACCAGGAATTTGTTACCATGCAAAAACTGTCTATTTCACCTTATTTCGTCCATCCGATACGAACTTTGTACTTTGCTATGTAGTTCTACCAGGAATGTGTTACCATGCAAAAACTGTCTATTTCAACTAATTTCGTCCATCCGATACGAACTTTGTACTTTGCTATGTAGTTCTACCAGGAATGTGTTACAAAAACTGTCTATTTCACCTTATTTCGTCCATCCGATACGAACTTTGTACTTTGCTATGTAGTTCTACCAGAAGTGTGTTACCATGCAAAAACTGTCTATTTCAACTAATTTCGTCCATCCGATACGAACTTTGTACTTTGCTATGTAGTTCTACCAGGAATTTGTTACCATGCAAAAACTGTCTATTTCACCTTATTTCGTCCATCCGATACGAACTTTGTACTTTGCTATGTAGTTCTACCAGAAATGTGTTACCATGCAGAAACTGTCTATTTCAACTAATTTCGTCCATCCGATACGAACTTTGTACTTTGCTATGTAGTTCTACCAGAAATGTGTTACCATGCAAAAACTGTCTATTTCAACTAATTTCGTCCATCCGATACGAACTTTGTACTTTGCTATGTAGTTCTACCAGAAGTGTGTTACCATGCAAAAACTGTCGATTTCAATTAATTTCGTCCATTCGATACGAACTTTGTACTTTGCTATGTAGTTCTACCAGGAGTGTGTTACCATGCAAAAACTGTCTATTTCACCTTATTTCGTCCATCCGATACGAACTTTGTACTTTGCTATGTAGTTCTACCAGAAGTGTGTTACCAAGCAAAAACTGTCTATTTCAACTAATTTCGTTCATCCGATACGAACTTTGTACTTTGCTATGTAGTTCTACCAGAAGTGTGTTACCATGCAAAAACTGTCTATTTCACCTTGTTTCGTCCATCCGATACGAACTTTGTACTTTGCTATGTAGTTCTACCAGGAATGTGTTACCATGCAAAAACTGTCTATTTCACCTTATTTCGTCCATCCGATACGAACTTTGTACTTTGCTATGTAGTTCTACCAGGAATGTGTTACCATGCAAAAACTGTCTATTTCAACTAATTTCGTCCATCCGATACGAACTTTGTACTTTGCTATCTAGTTCTACCAGGAATGTGTTACCATGCAAAAACTGTCTATTTCAACTAATTTCGTCCATCCGATACGAACTTTGTACTTTGCTATGTAGTTCTACCAGGAATGTGTTATCATGCAAAAACTGTCTATTTCAACTAAATTCGTCCATCCGATACAAACTTTGTACTTTGCTATGTAGTTCTACTAGGAATGTGTTACCATGCAAAAACTGTCTATTTCAACTAATTTCGTCCATCCGATACGAACTTTGTATTTTGCTATGTAGTTCTACCAGGAATGTGTTACCATGCAAAAACTGTCTATTTCAACTAATTTCGTCCATCCGATACGAACTTTGTACTTTGCTATGTAGTTCTACCAGGAATGTGTTACCATGCAAAAACTGTCTATTTCAACTAATTTCGTCCATCCGATACGAACTTTGTACTTTGCTATGTAGTTCTACCAGGAATGTGTTACCATGCAAAAACTGTCTATTTCAACTAATTTTGTCCATCCGAAACGAATTTTGTACTTTGCTATGTAGTTCTACCAGGAATGTGTTACCATGCAAAAACTGTCTATTTCAACTAATTTCGTCCATCCGATACGAACTTTGTATTTTGCTATGTAGTTCTACCAGGAATGTGTTACCATGCAAAAACTGTCTATTTCAACTAATTTTGTCCATCCGAAACGAATTTTGTACTTTGCTATGTAGTTCTACCAGGAATGTGTTACCATGCAAAAACTGTCTATTTCAACTAATTTCGTCCATCCGATACGAACTTTGTACTTTGCTATGTAGTTCTACCAGGAGTGTGTTACCATGCAAAAACTGTCTATTTCAACTAATTTTGTCCATCCGATACGAACTTTGTACTTTGCTATGTAGTTCTACCAGGAATGTGTTACCATGCAAAAACTGTCTATTTCAACTAATTTCGTCCATCCGATACGAACTTTGTACTTTGCTATGTAGTTCTACCAGGAATGTGTTACCATGCAAAAACTGTCTATTTCAACTAATTTCGTCCATCCGATACGAACTTTGTACTTTGCTATGTAGTTCTACCAGGAATGTGTTACCATGCAAAAACTGTCTATTTCAACAAATTTCGTCCATCCGATACGAACTTTGTATTTTGCTATGTAGTTCTACCAGGAATGTGTTACCATGCAAAAACTGTCTATTTCAACTAATTTCGTCCATCCGATACGAACTTTGTACTTTGCTATGTAGTTCTACCAGGAATGTGTTACCATGCAAAAACTGTCTATTTCACCTTATTTCGTCCATCCGATACGAACTTTGTACTTTGCTATGTAGTTCTACCAGGAATGTGTTACCATGCAAAAACTGTCTATTTCACCTTATTTCGTCCATCCGATACGAACTTTGTACTTTGCTATGTAGTTCTACCAGGAATGTGTTACCATGCAAAAACTGTCTATTTCAACTAATTTCGTCCATCCGATACGAACTTTGTACTTTGCTATGTAGTTCTACCAGGAATGTGTTACCATGCAAAAACTGTCTATTTCAACTAATTTCGTCCATCCGATACGAACTTTGTACTTTGCTATGTAGTTCTACCAGGAATGTGTTACCATGCAAAAACTGTCTATTTCAACTAATTTCGTCCATCCGATACGAACTTTGTACTTTGCTATGTAGTTCTACCAGGAATGTGTTACCATGCAAAAACTGTCTATTTCAACTAATTTCGTCCATCCGATACGAACTTTGTACTTTGCTATGTAGTTCTACCAGGAATGTGTTACCATGCAAAAACTGTCTATTTCAACTAATTTCGTCCATCAAATACGAACTTTGTACTTTGCTATGTAGTTCTACCAGGAATGAGTTTTCATGCAAAAACTGTCTATTTCAACTAATTTCGTCCATCCGATACGAACTTTGTACTTTGCTATGTAGTTCTACCAGGAATGTGTTACCATGCAAAAACTGTCTATTTCAAATAAATTCGTCCATCCGATACGAACTTTGTATTTTGCTATGTAGTTCTACCAGGAATGTGTTACCATGCAAAAACTGTCTATTTCACCTTATTTCGTCCATCCGATACGAACTTTGTACTTTGCTATGTAGTTCTACCAGGAATGTGTTACCATGCAAAAACTGTCTATTTCAACTAATTTTGTCCATCCGATACGAACTTTGTATTTTGCTATGTAGTTCTACCAGGAATGTGTTACCATGCAAAAACTGTCTATTTCAACTAATTTCGTCCATCCGATACGAACTTTGTACTTTGCTATGTAGTTCTACCAGGAATGTGTTACCATGCAAAAACTGTCTATTTCAAATAAATTCGTCCATCCGATACGAACTTTGTACTTTGCTATGTAGTTCTACCAGGAATGTGTTACCATGCAAAAACTGTCTATTTCACCTTATTTCGTCCATCCGATACGAACTTTGTACTTTGCTATGTAGTTCTACCAGGAATGTGTTACCATGCAAAAACTGTCTATTTCAACTAATTTCGTCCATCCGATACGAACTTTGTACTTAGCTATGTAGTTCTACCAGGAATGTGTTACCATGCAAAAACTGTCTATTTCAACTAATTTCGTCCATCCGATACGAACTTTGTACTTTGCTATGTAGTTCTACCAGGAATGTGTTACCATGCAAAAACTGTCTATTTCAACTAAATTCGTCCATCCGATACGAACTTTGTACTTTGCTATGTAGTTCTACCAGGAATGTGTTACCATGCAAAAACTGTCTATTTCAAATAAATTCGTCCATCCGATACGAACTTTGTATTTTGCTATGTAGTTCTACCAGGATTATGTTACCATGCAAAAACTGTCTATTTCACCTTATTTCGTCCATCCGATACGAACTTTGTACTTTGCTATGTAGTTCTACCAGGAGTGTGTTACCATGCAAAAACTGTCTATTTCAACTAATTTCGTCCATCCGATACGAATTTTGTACTTTGCTATGTAGTTCTACCAGGAATGTGTTACCATGCAAAAACTGTCTATTTCAAATAAATTCGTCCATCCGATACGAACTTTGTATTTTGCTATGTAGTTCTACCAGGAATGTGTTACCATGCAAAAACTGTCTATTTCACCTTATTTCGTCCATCTGATACGAACTTTGTACTTTGCTATGTAGTTCTACCAGGAATGTGTTACCATGCAAAAACTGTCTATTTCACCTTATTTCGTCCATCCGATACGAACTTTGTACTTTGCTATGTAGTTCTACCAGGAATGTGTTACCATGCAAAAACTGTCTATTTCAACTAATTTCGTCCATCCGATACGAACTTTGTACTTTGCTATGTAGTTCTACCAGGAATGTGTTACCATGCAAAAACTGTCTATTTCAACTAATTTCGTCCATCCGATACGAACTTTGTATTTTGCTATGTAGTTCTACCAGGAATGTGTTACCATGCAAAAACTGTCTATTTCAACTAAATTCGTCCATCCGATACGAACTTTGTACTTTGCTATGTAGTTCTACCAGGAATGTGTTACCATGCAAAAACTGTCTATTTCAAATAAATTCGTCCATCCGATACGAACTTTGTATTTTGCTATGTAGTTCTACCAGGAATGTGTTACCATGCAAAAACTGTCTATTTCACCTTATTTCGTCCATCCGATACGAACTTTGTACTTTGCTATGTAGTTCTACCAGGAGTGTGTTACCATGCAAAAACTGTCTATTTCAACTAATTTCGTCCATCCGATACGAATTTTGTACTTTGCTATGTAGTTCTACCAGGAATGTGTTACCATGCAAAAACTGTCTATTTCAACTAATTTCGTCCATCCGATACGAATTTTGTATTTTGCTATGTAGTTCTACCAGGAATGTGTTACCATGCAAAAACTGTCTATTTCAACTAATTTCGTCCATCCGATACGAACTTTGTACTTTGCTATGTAGTTCTACCAGGAATGTGTTACCATGCAAAAACTGTCTATTTCAAATAAATTCGTCCATCCGATACGAACTTTGTATTTTGCTATGTAGTTCTACCAGGAATGTGTTACCATGCAAAAACTGTCTATTTCACCTTATTTCGTCCATCCGATACGAACTTTGTACTTTGCTATGTAGTTCTACCAGGAGTGTGTTACCATGCAAAAACTGTCTATTTCAACTAATTTCGTCCATCCGATACGAATTTTGTACTTTGCTATGTAGTTCTACCAGGAATGTGTTACCATGCAAAAACTGTCTATTTCAACTAATTTCGTCCATCCGATACGAACTTTGTACTTTGCTATGTAGTTCTACCAGGAATGTGTTACCATGCAAAAACTGTCTATTACAACTAATTTCGTCCATCCGATACGAACTTTGTACTTTGCTATGTAGTTCTACCAGGAATGTGTTACCATGCAAAAACTGTCTATTTCAACTAATTTCGTCCATCCGATACGAACTTTGTATTTTGCTATGTAGTTCTACCAGGAATGTGTTACCATGCAAAAACTGTCTATTTCAACTAAATTCGTCCATCCGATACGAACTTTGTACTTTGCTATGTAGTTCTACCAGGAATGTGTTACCATGCAAAAACTGTCTATTTCACCTTATTTCGTCCATCCGATACGAACTTTGTACTTTGCTATGTAGTTCTACCAGGAATGTGTTACCATGCAAAAACTGTCTATTTCAACTAATTTTGTCCATCCGATACGAACTTTGTACTTTGCTATGTAGTTCTACCAGGAATGTGTTACCATGCAAAAACTGTCTATTTCAACTTATTTCGTCCATCCGATACGAACTTTGTACTTTGCTATGTAGTTCTACCAGGAATGTGTTACCATGCAAAAGCTGTCTATTTCAACTAATTTCGTCCATCCGATACGAACTTTGTACTTTGCTATGTAGTTCTACTAGGAATGTGTTACCATGCAAAAACTGTCTATTTCAACTAATTTCGTCCATCCGATACGAACTTTGTATTTTGCTATGTAGTTCTACCAGGAATGTGTTACCATGCAAAAACTGTCTATTTCAACTAATTTCGTCCATCCGATACGAACTTTGTACTTTGCTATGTAGTTCTACCAGGAATGTGTTACCATGCAAAAACTGTCTATTTCAACTAATTTCGTCCATCCGATACGAACTTTGTACTTTGCTATGTAGTTCTACCAGGAATGTGTTACCATGCAAAAACTGTCTATTTCAACTAATTTTGTCCATCCGATACGAACTTTGTACTTTGCTATGTAGTTCTACCAGGAATGTGTTACCATGCAAAAACTGTCTATTTCAACTAATTTCGTCCATCCGATACGAACTTTGTACTTTGCTATGTAGTTCTACCAGGAATGTGTTACCATGCAAAAACTGTCTATTTCAACTAATTTTGTCCATCCGATACGAACTTTGTACTTTGCTATGTAGTTCTACCAGGAATGTGTTATCATGCAAAAACTGTCTATTTCAACTAAATTCTTCCATCCGATATGAACTTTGTACTTTGCTATGTAGTTCTACTAGGAATGTGTTACCATGCAAAAACTGTCTATTTCAACTAATTTCGTCCATCCGATACGAACTTTGTATTTTGCTATGTAGTTCTACCAGGAATGTGTTACCATGCAAAAACTGTCTATTTCAACTAATTTCGTCCATCCGATACGAACTTTGTACTTTGCTATGTAGTTCTACCAGGAATGTGTTACCATGCAAAAACTGTCTATTTCAACTAATTTCGTCCATCCGATACGAACTTTGTACTTTGCTATGTAGTTCTACCAGGAATGTGTTACCATGCAAAAACTGTCTATTTCACCTTATTTTGTCCATCCGAAACGAACTTTGTACTTTGCTATGTAGTTCTACCAGGAATGTGTTACCATGCAAAAACTGTCTATTTCAACTGATTTCGTCCATCCGATACGAACTTTGTACTTTGCTATGTAGTTCTACCAGGAGTGTGTTACCATGCAAAAACTGTCTATTTCAACTAATTTCGTCCATCCGATACGAACTTTGTACTTTGCTATGTAGTTCTACCAGGAATGTGTTACCATGCAAAAACTGTCTATTTCAACTAAATTCGTCCATCCGATACGAACTTTGTACTTTGCTATGTAGTTCTACCAGGAATGTGTTACCATGCAAAAACTGTCTATTTTAAATAAATTCGTCCATCCGATACGAACTTTGTACTTTGCTATGTAGTTCTACCAGGAATGTGTTACCATGCAAAAACTGTCTATTTCAACTAATTTCGTCCATCCGATACGAACTTTGTACTTTGCTATGTAGTTCTACCAGGAATGTGTTACCATGCAAAAACTGTCTATTTCAACTAAATTCGTCCATCCGATACGAACTTTTTACTTTGCTATGTAGTTCTACCAGGAATGTGTTACCATGCAAAAACTGTCTATTTCAACTAATTTCGTCCATCCGATACGAACTTTTTACTTTGCTATGTAGTTCTACCAGGAATGTGTTACCATGCAAAAACTGTCTATTTTAACTAAATTCGTCCATCCGATACGAACTTTGTACTTTGCTATGTAGTTCTACCAGGAATGTGTTACCATGCAAAAACTGTCTATTTCAACTAGTTTCGTCCATCCGATACGAACTTTTTACTTTGCTATGTAGTTCTACCAGGAATGTGTTACCATGCAAAAACTGTCTATTTTAACTAAATTCGTCCATCCGATACGAACTTTGTACTTTGCTATGTAGTTCTACCAGGAATGTGTTACCATGCAAAAACTGTCTATTTCAACTAATTTCGTCCATCCGATACGAACTTTGTACTTTGCTATGTAGTTCTACCAGGAATGTGTTACCATGCAAAAACTGTCTATTTCAACTAATTTCGTCCATCCGATACGAACTTTTTACTTTGCTATGTAGTTCTACCAGGAATGTGTTACCATGCAAAAACTGTCTATTTTAACTAAATTCGTCCATCCGATACGAACTTTGTACTTTGCTATGTAGTTCTACCAGGAATGTGTTACCATGCAAAAACTGTCTATTTCAACTAATTTCGTCCATCCGATACGAACTTTTTACTTTGCTATGTAGTTCTACCAGGAATGTGTTACCATGCAAAAACTGTCTATTTTAACTAAATTCGTCCATCCGATACGAACTTTGTACTTTGCTATGTAGTTCTACCAGGAATGTGTTACCATGCAAAAACTGTCTATTTCAACTAATTTCGTCCATCCGATACGAACTTTGTACTTTGCTATGTAGTTCTACCAGGAATGTGTTACCATGCAAAAACTGTCTATTTCAACTAATTTCGTCCATCCGATACGAACTTTGTACTTTGCTATGTAGTTCTACCAGGAATGTGTTACCATGCAAAAACTGTCTATTTTAACTAAATTCGTCCATCCGATACGAACTTTTTACTTTGCTATGTAGTTCTACCAGGAATGTGTTACCATGCAAAAACTGTCTATTTCAACTAATTTCGTCCATCCGATACGAACTTTTTACTTTGCTATGTAGTTCTACCAGGAATGTGTTACCATGCAAAAACTGTCTATTTTAACTAAATTCGTCCATCCGATACGAACTTTGTACTTTGCTATGTAGTTCTACCAGGAATGTGTTACCATGCAAAAACTGTCTATTTCAACTAATTTCGTCCATCCGATACGAACTTTTTACTTTGCTATGTAGTTCTACCAGGAATGTGTTACCATGCAAAAACTGTCTATTTTAACTAAATTCGTCCATCCGATACGAACTTTGTACTTTGCTATGTAGTTCTACCAGGAATGTGTTACCATGCAAAAACTGTCTATTTCAACTAATTTCGTCCATCCGATACGAACTTTGTACTTTGCTATGTAGTTCTACCAGGAATGTGTTACCATGCAAAAACTGTCTATTTCAACTAATTTCGTCCATCCGATACGAACTTTTTACTTTGCTATGTAGTTCTACCAGGAATGTGTTACCATGCAAAAACTGTCTATTTTAACTAAATTCGTCCATCCGATACGAACTTTGTACTTTGCTATGTAGTTCTACCAGGAATGTGTTACCATGCAAAAACTGTCTATTTCAACTAATTTCGTCCATCCGATACGAACTTTGTACTTTGCTATGTAGTTCTACCAGGAATGTGTTACCATGCAAAAACTGTCTATTTCAACTAATTTCGTCCATCCGATACGAACTTTGTACTTTGCTATGTAGTTCTACCAGGATTATGTTACCATGCAAAAACTGTCTATTTCAACTAATTTCGTCCATCCGATACGAACTTTGTACTTTGCTATGTAGTTCTACCAGGAATGTGTTACCATGCAAAAACTGTCTATTTCAACTAATTTCGTCCATCCGATACGAACTTTGTACTTTGCTTTGTAGTTCTACCAGGAATTTGTTACCATGCAAAAACTGTCTATTTCACCTTATTTCGTCCATCCGATACGAACTTTGTACTTTGCTATGTAGTTCTACCAGAAATGTGTTACCATGCAAAAACTGTCTATTTCACCTTATTTCGTCCATCCGATACGAACTTTGTACTTTGCTATGTAGTTCTACCAGAAATGTGTTACCATGCAAAAACTGTCTATTTCAACTAATTTCGTCCATCCGATACGAACTTTGTACTTTGCTATGTAGTTCTACCAGGAATGTGTTACCATGCAAAAACTGTCTATTTCAACTAATTTCGTCCATCCGATACGAACTTTGTACTTTGCTATGTAGTTCTACCAGGAATGTGTTACCATGCAAAAACTGTCTATTTCAACTAATTTCGTCCATCCGATACGAACTTTGTACTTTGCTTTGTAGTTCTACCAGGAATTTGTTACCATGCAAAAACTGTCTATTTCACCTTATTTCGTCCATCCGATACGAACTTTGTACTTTGCTATGTAGTTCTACCAGAAATGTGTTACCATGCAAAAACTGTCTATTTCACCTTATTTCGTCCATCCGATACGAACTTTGTACTTTGCTATGTAGTTCTACCAGAAATGTGTTACCATGCAAAAACTGTCTATTTCAACTAATTTCGTCCATCCGATACGAACTTTGTACTTTGCTATGTAGTTCTACCAGGAATGTGTTACCATGCAAAAACTGTCTATTTCAACTAATTTCGTCCATCCGATACGAACTTTGTACTTTGCTATGTAGTTCTACCAGGAATGTGTTACCATGCAAAAACTGTCTATTTCACCTTATTTCGTCCATCCGATACGAACTTTGTACTTTGCTATGTAGTTCTACCAGAAATGTGTTACCATGCAAAAACTGTCTATTTCAACTAATTTCGTCCATCCGATACGAACTTTGTACTTTGCTATGTAGTTCTACCAGGAATGTGTTACCATGCAAAAACTGTCTATTTCAACTAATTTTGTCCATCCGAAACGAACTTTGTACTTTGCTATGTAGTTTTACCAGGAATGTGTTACCATGCAAAAACTGTCTATTTCAACTAATTTTGTCCATCCGAAACGAACTTTGTACTTTGCTATGTAGTTTTACCAGGAATGTGTTACCATGCAAAAACTGTCTATTTCAACTAATTTTGTCCATCCGAAACGAACTTTGTACTTTGCTATGTAGTTTTACCAGGAATGTGTTACCATGCAAAAACTGTCTATTTCAACTAATTTCGTCCATCCGATACGAACTTTGTACTTTGCTATGTAGTTCTACCAGGAATTTGTTACCATGCAAATACTGTCTATTTCACCTTATTTCGTCCATCCGATACGAACTTTGTACTTTGCTATGTAGTTCTACCAGAAGTGTGTTACCATGCAAAAACTGTCTATTTCAACTAATTTCGTCCATCCGATACGAACTTTGTACTTTGCTATGTAGTTCTACCAGGAATGTGTTACCATGCAAAAACTGTCTATTTCACCTTATTTCGTCCATCCGATACGAACTTTGTACTTTGCTATGTAGTTCTACCAGAAGTGTGTTACCATGCAAAAACTGTCTATTTCAACTAATTTCGTCCATCCGAAACGAACTTTGTACTTTGCTATGTAGTTTTACCAGGAATGTGTTACCATGCAAAAACTGTCTATTTCAACTAATTTTGTCCATCCGAAACGAACTTTGTACTTTGCTATGTAGTTTTACCAGGAATGTGTTACCATGCAAAAACTGTCTATTTCAACTAATTTTGTCCATCCGAAACGAACTTTGTACTTTGCTATGTAGTTTTACCAGGAATGTGTTACCATGCAAAAACTGTCTATTTCAACTAATTTCGTCCATCCGATACGAACTTTGTACTTTGCTATGTAGTTCTACCAGGAATTTGTTACCATGCAAATACTGTCTATTTCACCTTATTTCGTCCATCCGATACGAACTTTGTACTTTGCTATGTAGTTCTACCAGAAGTGTGTTACCATGCAAAAACTGTCTATTTCAACTAATTTCGTCCATCCGATACGAACTTTGTACTTTGCTATGTAGTTCTACCAGGAATGTGTTACCATGCAAAAACTGTCTATTTCACCTTATTTCGTCCATCCGATACGAACTTTGTACTTTGCTATGTAGTTCTACCAGAAGTGTGTTACCATGCAAAAACTGTCTATTTCAACTAATTTCGTCCATCCGATACGAACTTTGTACTTTGCTATGTAGTTCTACCAGGAATGTGTTACCATGCAAAAACTGTCTATTTCACCTTATTTCGTCCATCCGATACGAACTTTGTACTTTGCTATGTAGTTCTACCAGAAGTGTGTTACCATGCAAAAACTGTCTATTTCAACTGATTTCGTCCATCCGATACGAACTTTGTACTTTGCTATGTAGTTCTACCAGGAATGTGTTACCATGCAAAAACTGTCTATTTCACCTTATTTCGTCCATCCGATACGAACTTTGTACTTTGCTATGTAGTTCTACCAGGAATGTGTTACCATGCAAATACTGTCTATTTCAACTAATTTCGTCCATCCGATACGAACTTTGTACTTTGCTATGTAGTTCTACCAGGAATTTGTTACCATGCAAATACTGTCTATTTCACCTTATTTCGTCCATCCGATACGAACTTTGTACTTTGCTATGTAGTTCTACCAGAAGTGTGTTACCATGCAAAAACTGTCTATTTCAACTAATTTCGTCCATCCGATACGAACTTTGTACTTTGCTATGTAGTTCTACCAGGAATTTGTTACCATGCAAATACTGTCTATTTCACCTTATTTCGTCCATCCGATACGAACTTTGTACTTTGCTATGTAGTTCTACCAGAAGTGTGTTACCATGCAAAAACTGTCTATTTCAACTAATTTCGTCCATCCGATACGAACTTTGTACTTTGCTATGTAGTTCTACCAGAAGTGTGTTACCATGCAAAAACTGTCTATTTCAACTAATTTCGTCCATCCGATACGAACTTTGTACTTTGCTATGTAGTTCTACCAGGAATTTGTTACCATGCAAAAACTGTCTATTTCACCTTATTTCGTCCATCCGATACGAACTTTGTACTTTGCTATGTAGTTCTACCAGAAATGTGTTACCATGCAAAAACTGTCTATTTCACCTTGTTTCGTTCATCCGATACGAACTTTGTACTTTGCTATGTAGTTCTACCAGAAGTGTGTTACCATGCAAAAACTGTCTATTTCAACTAATTTCGTCCATCCGATACGAACTTTGTACTTTGCTATGTAGTTCTACCAGGAATATGTTACCATGCAAAAACTGTCTATTTCACCTTATTTCGTCCATCCGATACGAACTTTGTACTTTGCTATGTAGTTCTACCAGGAATGTGTTACCATGCTAAAACTGTCTATTTCAACTAAATTCGTCCATCCGATACGAACTTTGTACTTTAGTTAATTTTTATATGGCCGGTTTGGCCATAAAAAATATGTTTTTATTAACTAAAACTTAAAACTAAGTCTTAACACTATTGAGTTCCTAACCAGACCTGCACTGGTTGGCTGCTAAACTAGAACTGCTTCGTCTGAATGCTCAACTGGAACTATGTTGCCTTTGCTTTGTTTTGCGTGGATGCCGGTTGATCTTGGGAACGGATGTTTATGTTGAATGCGCGTTGTCAGCTCTCTTGGTGTCAACGCGATTGTGCTCTTTGTTCGATGTAACGCTGCACGGGAATTTGTTTACGCTGCGGCGCAATCTGTTTACGAAACGCGATCTGTTTATGAAGTGCGATCATGGCTGTAGGAATATACGTTGCGCTATGTTTTATGCTGAGTATGCATTATGCTGCCTTTGTGTTGAATATGTGTTGAGCTGACTGTTGTGCTAACTCCTCCCCTCTTAATTACTTTGTCCTCAAAGTTTGTGCATCGCGTGAAAACTCAATGGTATTTCTTTATGCAGCTTTTTATCTGTGAGACTTCTTGTGTCTGGTATTTGAACTTCTATTTTTTGTTTACGACATTCAAGAAACACGTACAATATGCCAATGCCAGTTACAATTACGATCGTTGTTGTTCCTATCGATCCGAATAAATGCAATTTGAATTCCAACGACTCATTTTGTAGATTAATGGTTTGCAATATTCTGCGGTTTTCTAATGTAATGTTGTTCAAGAACTCTGTAGGTGGATTATCTTCAAGGCTGGTCTCGTTGACTATCAATCCCAATGTTGAATGATGAGATCTTCTAGGGATGATGACTTCTGTATTGGAAAATATCTCGTCATTAATTTTTATACTGCAATTCTCGAACTGTATTATAAATGAACCATTTAAAGATTGCTTCGAGTTGCTGCAGTTTGATGTAATTTCAGCCCATGCATTATTGATCAGAATATTTGCATCGTTTATCTGTGTGATCAATTTAGCTGAATATACTTTCTCATATTGGCATTCTGAATTTTCTCCTCGTATAAGTTGGTATACACATTGCGTAGGATGTTGAAGGTTGCTTCCTTCACATAGATAATGAATACCTTCTTCTTGGCATGGTTTAATGACTTCGAATACGTGTGTTTCGTTTCTTATGATAAAGTTCTGTTTTAACATTATTCGTTTCCCATTTTTTACTATTGGTTCGATGAAATCATACTCGTAGATTTGTGAGGATATTCTTGGGAATTTTAGCATATACAGAACATGTGTCGTATTCATAATGAATTGCGCTACTGATTGAGCAAGAAGTTCTTCTGCTGTATTATAATCAAAACCGTTCTTCTTCAGGAATTCGTTAATCGTTTGTAAGTCTTCGGTGGACAATAATTTGCTGTTCGGTATTTCGTGTTTGGCTGATATAATGGCTTCTTCGATAGTTTCAATCTGGTCTTGCAAAATATCTAAATTAGATAGTATTATTAGCTGTCTTGTTTCTGTTGCATATGTATCATATCGTTTCGCTTCGTTTGTTAGCACTTTGTTAGCAATATCGGTTACTTCTCGTATTCTTCCATTTAAAGCTTCGTTGATCATTACTTGGTGATTGTTTTCTTCGATGAGAGAGTTCAGCGTACTGTTGATTATTTGAAGATCATCGGCATCAGGGTTGCCTGCTATCCATTTCCAAACTTTCCCTATAGTGTTCCATCTTTTTTGTCGCTTAAATGGTTTTACCTTCTTGAATGTTTCTTGTAACTTCATAGCTTTAATCTGAATTAACTTTTCTAAAGATTCTGTATGTACTTCTGTGGGTATTAATTCAATGGTTTCTTCAATCATGTTACTTATATCTATCAAGTTTATCGGGTGGATTACTCTTACGTATCCCATTCGTATCTTGGCTTCTCCTAATGGTATAATCGCTAAAGGATTGTTTGATACATCGTGTATGTAGATCCTTGCCATTACGTTGCTTAATAATATAAAGATGTATCTAAAATGATATAGATTAATACATGATTAATTATTTGTTTTTCTTAAGTTCACTTTATGAATTTTTCGATCGTTAATATCGATTACGTAGGTAGGATGATTTTCCTTGATTCTGATTATCTCAAATCTCCTAGCTCTTTTGTTATTTGTTTTAGTTTTTTCATAAGCCATTTCATTCGGCATATAATCTTGATATTTTTCTTCTTTAATCTTCTCTTGTTGCTTTTCATATATTTCGGCAATCATTTTATCATTTTCGTTTCTTTGTTTAGTTCGTTCTTCGAAACTCATATTTTCATTATTCTCTCCTGTATATATATTTTTCGGCGTATTCTTAATCACGCTATGTATTGAATTATTATACTTATACGTTGCCTCTTGTATCAATGTCTGGACACTTATATCTGGTTTCGTTGCTTTAATACATCTTGCTAATTCTCGAATTGTAGAGTGAGCTCTTTCCACTTGTCCGTTCGTTTCTGACCGATTTACTGGTGTTTTAAAAATTTTAATTCCTAGATTTAATATTGTTTGTTCAATTATATTTGAAACAAATGAACTTTCATTATCCATTACAATGGTGGCGGGTATATCCCAATTATACAACAATTGTATTAAAACTTCCTTTATGTCTGCTATTGACTTTGATTTTATTGGCCTCATTTTCAAGTATTTTGAAAATTTATCTAATGAAGAAATAAACAGAAAACTTGCATTATAAGCAAAAATATCAATATGAATTATTTCTCCTGGATACGTGGGTATTGGTGTTTTAACAGCAATAAACTTTTGAGGTTTCCTATCATATTTTTCTGTTTTACAAATTTCGCAATTTTTAACATACGACTCTATTAATTTTCTCATTGTAGGAAAATAAAACTTTTTAATAAGTTGTAATGAATTTTCTTTTGCATTTCTATGAGCAAAATTGTGAATATTTTTTATTTCTTCTAATTGTCTTTCTTCTCCTGTTAGATCTTGTAATTGTACCTGAGAGTATCGGCATTTCATTGTTTTTGGATTGAATAATTTTTTATACACTTCTTGAATACGACTCATGGTTACTTCATCGGTTAGTATACCGTTAATGATGTTAGGATTTAGTAATCTTTTTAGTTTGTCTGTTAAGAATTCATTAGTGAAATCTGATTCGTAGAAAATATGTCTTTTAAATTTTGGGAACGGTGTGATAAGTTCATACGATGAAATGTTAGATATTTCGAAAATTAATTGATTACGATAAACGTTAATAGGGGCTTCAGTAGATAGTATGTATGTACTGTCATCATCATCAGCGGAATGCTGTGTTGGTGTTAGCGAGTTAATTTGGATTCTAGATAATGCATCTGCTACGATGTTAGTTTTTCCAGGTTTGTAGCGTAGTTCATAATTATGTTCCTCTATGAACGCTTTCCATCGTTTAAGTTTTGCATTGTTATTCCTTGGCGACATTGCGTATGTTAGGGGTTGATGATCGGTTAGTATTATTATGTTTGCACCATAGATGTAATTTCGTAGGGAATGTAAAGCCCAAACTATAGCAAGCATTTCTTTTTCATTAGTAGCATAGTTTTCTTCGGTTTTTGATAAAGTTCTGGATATAAATGTTATTGGTTTTTCAACATCATTGAATTTCTGTGACAGGACAGCTCCGAGTGCTTTGTCGGATGCGTCTGTAGTCAAAATAAAATCTTGATTGAAATCGGGGTAAGCTAAAACGTCTTCGGATGATAAAATTTCTTTAAGAGTTCTGAAAGCTGATTTTGCGTCTTCTTCAAATTTTATTGGAAAATTTTTCGATTGATTTTTTGTTATTTTGCAGTGGCCTTGGCCATCCTCCCCTCTTAGGAGTTTTGTTAGAGGTTTTGCTAAGGCTGCGTAATTTTTAACAAATCTTCTATAATAACCGGAAAGTCCTAAAAATGCTCGAAGTTCTCGGATAGTTTTAGGTTCGGGGTATTTTTGGATACTTTCAATTTTTTTCTCATTTGGTTTTAATCCATGTTCAGAAACAATGAATCCTAAGAATTCAACTTCTGTTTTCAAAAATTCAGATTTATCAGGTTGTATTTTAAAATTGGCTTCACGTAACGTGTTCAAAACAGTTTCTAAATTTTTCATATGTTCATCAAATGTTTTTCCAAAAACTATTATATCGTCAATGTACACATGACAAATTTTTCCAATATGTTCTCTAAGAACATCATCCATGACCCTCTGAAAAATTGAAGGTGCGTTTTTTAGACCAAAAGGTAGTCTTAAAAATTCATATTTTCCATTGTTTATTGAGAAAGCGGTTTTTTCTATATCTTTTTCTGTTAAACGAATCTGGTGAAATCCAGATGCTAGATCAAGTGTTGTATAATATTTATTGTTACCTAGATTGGCAAAAACTGTCGAAGTGTCAGGAATAGGGTACCTATCGCTCTTTGTTTTAAGATTCTGTTTCCTATAATCGATCACAAGTCGATATTTTTTTTCGTTAGATGCATCAGCTTTTTTGGGTACTATCCAGACAGGTGAATTATATGGTGATCTGGATGGTTGAATTATGCCATTATCTAATAGTTTTTTAATTTGTGTTTCCACTTCTTGTTTAAGAGACAAGGGGTATGGGTACGTCTTACAGTAGACAGGCTCGTCGTCATTCGTTGATATAGTTGCTTCGATTTTTGTTGTAAATGGCAACTTCTCGTCAGGTGGCTGAAATAAATCTTGAAACTTGTTGAGAAATGAATGTAATTTTTCTTTTTCTTTACAGTTGAGATGTGTATCTCTTATTTCAATCCTATTAACTTCTTGTAATGGGTAAAGAGAAAGAGGTATTATGTTGTCGTTAATTATCAGATTATCTCTGTTAGTATCGATGAGTGCTCCAATTTCTTTGATGGTGTCATAGCCAACTATGGCATCAAATGTTTTTAATTCCTGTAGATGATAAAATTTGGCATTTACATCGGAATAAGGGGCAAAAATTTTCGCTTGTGAATATTTGGTAATAAGTAAATCTCCTCCTACTGATGAAACAAAAAATGGTTTAGTTACTTCGTGTGAAATTTTCGCATGTTTTGGGTTAATGAAATTTTTATTGGATCCTGTATCAATTAGTATTCTTATTTGTTGTCCTGCTTTACCATTGTATATAAAATATGGCAAAGCTGATTTCATTCTAAAAAATTAAGTTCGGCTTCGTGAGTTCCGTTGGATTTTTCTTGTTTTTCTATAGTTTTCAAATATCTTTCGTATGATTCGTCGTTGTCATGGGTAGTGTTTGTTTCCATGTTGAAAAATCTTTGTCTTTTAAGTGGTCGAACATTACCGGAATTTTGCGGTCGGTTAGAATAATTCACTTGTTGCGATCTGATTGATGGATCGACTTCCATTGGCTCTGGCTTATTCGGTTGGAATGGATTTCTGTTTTGTTGATTCCAAACAGGACGCGAGAAAAATTGTTGTCTCGGTTGATTATTCCAAGCGGGACGCGGTAAAAATTGTGGTCTCGGTTGATACGAGTTTCCAAATTGTGGTCGAAATTTATGTGTCATCATTGGTCGTTGCCAATTGTTATGTGCTCTTGGTGGCAAAGGTGGAGCTGGTAATGGTATCAAATTTCGCGGTGCTGTGGGAGTATTGACCAATCTTGGTTTAGTCCACATTTTACGACATTCTACATTTTGGAATGAGATGCAGTAACTATAAGCTGCTGCTAAAGATGTTGGTTCATAATTTCTTATAAACTTGTGCACATCTCCATCAAGACCTCTGATGAAGGAATCTATTGCTTTTTTATTGTATGTTTCTATCAGAGCTTTTGAAGCTTCTGGATGTACAAATCTTTCATCTGTTTTTATTTGGTTTGCAATCAACGAGAGAAGTCTGTTCACTTCATCATAGAATATCTCTAAAGATCGTCCTCTTTGTTGGACGCTCATCAATTGAAAATCTAGTGTCTCTAGATCTCTCTTTTCTCCATAGTATGTAATCAATGTTCGTTTAATCATGTTCCAATTAATTCCGACATTTGATGCGACTAACGCATCGTTGGCTTCGCCTCTTATCTTTCGACGAACGAATTTGCAAATCATGTGGAACTTGTTCTGTTGTTCCACTGTATGGATAGGTGTTGTTTGATACAATTTTATCAAACCATCTACATCATTGATCCAACTATTTAATTCACTTGGATCACCACAAAAAACAGGGAGATCTTTTACGACTCCTGGAATCTTTTCAAAAGATTCTGGATTCACTGCACTACCGTCTTGCTTGATAAAAAAGAGTGGCGGGTCTTTAAAATCATCCGTCACATTGTTTTCACTTAGGCGTGCCTCTAGGGCTGCGATTCTGCTAGTTAGAGCTTCCATTTCGATATTTTCCGATTCACTTTTTTCTAACTTTGCCTTTTTCTTATTACGTTCTGCCGTTTCTATTCTGGTGGAAAACCGATGTAGAGATGTCATTAAATCCTCCAGTTTGATAATTTTTTTCACAATATCGGAGTTATAAATCGAATACCGAATTAAACTTTTTCACGAATTAATTTCACTCACTTTTAAAAGAAATAATTTTTATGTTTTTCTCACCTTTATAGCTTTTGTACTTACATTAATAGATGCATATTTCCCTCCTGTGATGGGGCTGTTTTATCTTCACCTCCTCTTACGGGGCTGGTTTGTCTTCACCTCCTCTTACGGGGTTGATTTCTTCACCTCCTCTTACGGGGTTGATTTCTTCACCTCCTCTTACGGGGTTGATTTTGTCGCTCGGCCCTCCAGAGATTTCCAGTGACTCCTTCCTTCTCGGTGTGTTGGTGTGATCCTTTTACTCCGGGAACGAGTTGTTAGCTGCTTCCGGCTACTCGGGCACCTGTGCACACGGCTGCAATTTGCGATCGGGAAAGATGTTGTCGCGACGCGGTGTGATTAACACTCTAACGTGATCACTACTCGGTACTTGCGACACTGTGTTTTACACTCTCACATGAAAACTACATGCACTGTACTATACTTCACTAGAGGTCGTCCCTATTCGGGCGCCAGTTAATTTTTACATGGCCGGTTTGGCCATAAAAAAATATGTTTTTATTAACTAAAACTTAAAACTAAGTCTTAACACTATTGAGTTCCTAACCAGACCTGCACTGGTTGGCTGCTAAACTAGAACTGCTTCGTCTGAATGCTCAACTGGAACTATGTTGCCTTTGCTTTGTTTTGCGTGGATGCCGGTTGATCTTGGGAACGGATGTTTATGTTGAATGCGCGTTGTCAGCTCTCTTGGTGTCAACGCGATTGTGCTCTTTGTTCGATGTAACGCTGCACGGGAATTTGTTTACGCTGCGGCGCAATCTGTTTACGAAACGCGATCTGTTTATGAAGTGCGATCATGGCTGTAGGAATATACGTTGCGCTATGTTTTATGCTGAGTATGCATTATGCTGCCTTTGTGTTGAATATGTGTTGAGCTGACTGTTGTGCTAACTCTTTGCTATGTAGTTCTACCAGGAGTGTGTTACCATGCAAAAACTGTCTATTTCAACTAATTTCGTCCATCCGATACGAACTTTGTACTTTGCTATGTAGTTCTACCACGAATGTGTTACCATGCAAAAACTGTCTATTTCAACTAATTTCGTCCATCCGATACGAACTTTGTACTTTGCTATGTAGTTCTACCAGGAATGTGTTACCATGCAAAAACTGTCTATTTTAACTAAATTCGTCCATCCGATACGAACTTTGTACTTTGCTATGTAGTTCTACCAGGAATGTGTTACCATGCAAAAACTGTCTATTTCAACTAATTTCGTCCATCCGATACGAACTTTGTACTTTGCTATGTAGTTCTACCAGGATTATGCTACCATGCAAAAACTGTCTATTTCAACTAATATCGTCCATCCGATACGAACTTTGTACTTTGCTATGTAGTTCTACCAGGAATGTGTTACCATGCAAAAACTGTCTATTTCAACTAAATTCGTCCATCCGATACGAACTTTGTACTTTGCTATGTAGTTCTACCAGGAATGTGTTACCATGCAAAAACTGTCTATTTCAACTAATTTTGTCCATCCGATACGAACTTTGTACTTTGCTATGTAGTTCTACCAGGAATGTGTTACCATGCAAAAACTGTCTATTTCAACTAAATTCGTCCATCCGATACGAACTTTGTACTTTGCTATGTAGTTCTACCAGGAATGTGTTACCATGCAAAAACTGTCTATTTCAACTAATTTCGTCCATCCGATACGAACATTGTACTTTGCTATGTAGTTCTACCAGGAGTGTGTTACCATGCAAAAACTGTCTATTTCAACTAATTTCGTCCATCCGATACGAACTTTGTACTTTGCTATGTAGTTCTACCAGGAATGTGTTACCATGCAAAAACTGTCTATTTCAACTAATTTCGTCCATCCGATACGAACTTTGTACTTTGCTATGTAGTTCTACCAGGAATGTGTTACCATGCAAAAACTGTCTATTTCAACTAATTTCGTCCATCCGATACGAACTTTGTACTTTGCTATGTAGTTCTACCAGAAATGTGTTACCAAGCAAAAACTGTCTATTTCAACTAATTTCGTCCATCCGATACGAACTTTGTACTTTGCTATGTAGTTCTACCAGGAATGTGTTACCATGCAAAAACTGTCTATTTCAACTAATTTCGTCCATCCAATACGAACTTTGTACTTTACTATGCAGTTCTACCAGGAATGTGTTACCATGCAAAAACTGTCTATTTCAACTAATTTCGTCCATCCGATACGAACTTTGTACTTTGCTATGTAGTTCTACCAGGAATGTGTTACCATGCAAAAACTGTCTATTTCAACTAATTTCGTCCATCCGATACGAACATTGTACTTTGCTATGTAGTTCTACCAGGAGTGTGTTACCATGCAAAAACTGTCTATTTCAACTAATTTCGTCCATCCGATACGAACTTTGTACTTTGCTATCTAGTTCTACCAGGAGTGAGTTACCATGCAAAAACTGTCTATTTCAACTAATTTCGTCCATCCGATACGAACTTTGTACTTTGCTATGTAGTTCTACCAGAAGTGTGTTACCATGCAAAACCTGTCTATTTCACCTTATTTCGTCCATCCGATACGAACTTTGTACTTTGCTATGTAGTTCTACCAGAAATGTGTTACCATGCAAAAACTGTCTATTTCACCTTATTTCGTCCATCCGATACGAACTTTGTACTTTGCTATGTAGTTCTACCAGAAATGTGTTACCATGCAAAAACTGTCTATTTCACCTTATTTCGTCCATCCGATACGAACTTTGTACTTTGCTACGTAGTTCTACCAGAAATGTGTTACCAAGCAAAAACTGTCTATTTCACCTTATTTCGTCCATCCGATACGAACTTTGTACTTTGCTATGTAGTTCTACCAGGAATGTGTTACCATGCAAAAACTGTCTATTTCAACTAATTTCGTCCATCCGATACGAACTTTGTACTTTGCTATGTAGTTCTACCAGGAATGTGTTACCATGCAAAAACTGTCTATTTCACCTTATTTCGTCCATCCGATACGAACTTTGTACTTTGCTATCTAGTTCTACCAGGAGTGTGTTACCATGCAAAAACTGTCTATTTCAACTAATTTCGTCCATCCGATACGAACTTTGTACTTTGCTATCTAGTTCTACCAGGAGTGAGTTACCATGCAAAAACTGTCTATTTTAACTGAATTCGTCCATCCGATACGAACTTTGTACTTTGCTATGTAGTTCTACCAGGAATGTGTTACCATGCAAAAACTGTCTATTTAAACTAATTTCGTCCATCCGATACGAACTTTGTACTTTGCTATGTAGTTCTACCAGGAATGTGTTACCATGCAAAAACTGTCTATTTCAACTAATTTTGTCCATCCGATACGAACTTTGTACTTTGCTATGTAGTTCTACCAGGAATGTGTTACCATGCAAAAACTGTCTATTTCAACTAATTTCGTCCATCCGATACGAACTTTGTACTTTGCTATGTAGTTCTACCAGGAATGTGTTACCATGCAAAAACTGTCTATTTCAACTAATTTCGTCCATCCGATACGAACTTTGTACTTTGCTATGTAGTTCTACCAGGAATGTGTTACCATGCAAAAACTGTCTATTTCAACTAATTTCGTCCATCCGATACGAACTTTGTACTTTGCTATGTAGTTCTACCAGGATTATGTTACCATGCAAAAACTGTCTATTTCAACTAATTTCGTCCATCCGATACGAACTTTGTACTTTGCTATGTAGTTCTACCAGGAATGTGTTACCATGCAAAAACTGTCTATTTTAACTAAATTCGTCCATCCGATACGAACTTTGTACTTTGCTATGTAGTTCTACCAGGAATGTGTTACCATGCAAAAACTGTCTATTTCAACTAATTTCGTCCATCCGATACGAACTTTGTACTTTGCTATGTAGTTCTACCAGGAATGTGTTACCATGCAAAAACTGTCTATTTCAACTAATTTTGTCCATCCGATACGAACTTTGTACTTTGCTATGTAGTTCTACCAGGAATGTGTTACCATGCAAAAACTGTCTATTTCAACTAATTTTGTCCATCCGATACGAACTTTGTACTTTGCTATCTAGTTCTACCAGGAGTGTGTTACCATGCAAAAACTGTCTATTTCAACTAATTTCGTCCATCCGATACGAACTTTGTACTTTGCTATCTAGTTCTACCAGGAGTGAGTTACCATGCAAAAACTGTCTATTTTAACTGAATTCGTCCATCCGATACGAACTTTGTACTTTGCTATGTAGTTCTACCAGGAATGTGTTACCATGCAAAAACTGTCTATTTCAACTAATTTCGTCCATCCGATACGAACTTTGTACTTTGCTATGTAGTTCTACCAGGAATGTGTTACCATGCAAAAACTGTCTATTTCAACTAATTTTGTCCATCCGATACGAACTTTGTACTTTGCTATGTAGTTCTACCAGGAATGTGTTACCATGCAAAAACTGTCTATTTCAACTAATTTCGTCCATCCGATACGAACTTTGTACTTTGCTATGTAGTTCTACCAGAAATGTGTTACCAAGCAAAAACTGTCTATTTCACCTTATTTCGTCCATCCGATACGAACTTTGTACTTTGCTATGTAGTTCTACCAGGAATGTGTTACCATGCAAAAACTGTCTATTTCAACTAATTTCGTCCATCCGATACGAACTTTGTACTTTGCTATGTAGTTCTACCAGGATTATGTTACCATGCAAAAACTGTCTATTTCAACTAATTTCGTCCATCCGATACGAACTTTGTACTTTGCTATGTAGTTCTACCAGGAATGTGTTACCATGCAAAAACTGTCTATTTTAACTAAATTCGTCCATCCGATACGAACTTTGTACTTTGCTATGTAGTTCTACCAGGAATGTGTTACCATGCAAAAACTGTCTATTTCAACTAATTTCGTCCATCCGATACGAACTTTGTACTTTGCTATGTAGTTCTACCAGGAATGTGTTACCATGCAAAAACTGTCTATTTCAACTAATTTTGTCCATCCGATACGAACTTTGTACTTTGCTATGTAGTTCTACCAGGAATGTGTTACCATGCAAAAACTGTCTATTTCAACTAAATTCGTCCATCCGATACGAACTTTGTACTTTGCTATGTAGTTCTACCAGGAATGTGTTACCATGCAAAAACTGTCTATTTCAACTAATTTCGTCCATCCGATACGAACTTTGTACTTTGCTATGTAGTTCTACCAGGAATGTGTTACCATGCAAAAACTGTCTATTTCACCTTATTTCGTCCATCCGATACGAACTTTGTACTTTGCTATGTAGTTCTACCAGAAATGTGTTACCATGCAGAAACTGTCTATTTCAACTAATTTCGTCCATCCGATACGAACTTTGTACTTTGCTATGTAGTTCCACCAGAAATGTGTTACCATGCAAAAACTGTCTATTTCAACTAATTTTGTCCATCCGATACGAACTTTGTACTTTGCTATCTAGTTCTACCAGGAGTGTGTTACCATGCAAAAACTGTCTATTTCAACTAATTTCGTCCATCCGATACGAACTTTGTACTTTGCTATCTAGTTCTACCAGGAGTGAGTTACCATGCAAAAACTGTCTATTTTAACTGAATTCGTCCATCCGATACGAACTTTGTACTTTGCTATGTAGTTCTACCAGGAATGTGTTACCATGCAAAAACTGTCTATTTCAACTAATTTCGTCCATCCGATACGAACTTTGTACTTTGCTATGTAGTTCTACCAGGAATGTGTTACCATGCAAAAACTGTCTATTTCAACTAATTTCGTCCATCCGATACGAACTTTGTACTTTGCTATGTAGTTCTACCAGGAATGTGTTACCATGCAAAAACTGTCTATTTCACCTTATTTCGTCCATCCGATACGAACTTTGTACTTTGCTATGTAGTTCTACCAGGAATGTGTTACCATGCAAAAACTGTCTATTTCAACTAATTTTGTCCATCCGATACGAACTTTGTACTTTGCTATGTAGTTCTACCAGGAATGTGTTACCATGCAAAAACTGTCTATTTCAACTAATTTTGTCCATCCGATACGAACTTTGTACTTTGCTATCTAGTTCTACCAGGAGTGTGTTACCATGCAAAAACTGTCTATTTCAACTAATTTCGTCCATCCGATACGAACTTTGTACTTTGCTATCTAGTTCTACCAGGAGTGTGTTACCATGCAAAAACTGTCTATTTCAACTAAATTCGTCCATCCGATACGAACTTTGTACTTTGCTATGTAGTTATACCAGAAGTGTGTTACCATGCAAAAACTGTCTATTTCAACTAATTTCGTCCATCCGATACGAACTTTGTACTTTGCTATGTAGTTCTACCAGGAATTTGTTACCATGCAAAAACTGTCTATTTCACCTTATTTCGTCCATCCGATACGAACTTTGTACTTTGCTATGTAGTTCTACCAGGAGTGTGTTACCATGCAAAAACTGTCTATTTCAACTAATTTCGTCCATCCGATACGAACTTTGTACTTTGCTATGTAGTTCTACCAGGAATTTGTTACCATGCAAAAACTGTCTATTTCAACTAAATTCGTCAATCCGATACGAACTTTGTACTTTGCTATGTAGTTCTACCAGAAATGTGTTACCATGCAGAAACTGTCTATTTCACCTTATTTCGTCCATCCGATACGAACTTTGTACTTTGCTATGTAGTTCTACCAGGAGTGTGTTACCATGCAAAAACTGTCTATTTCAACTAAATTCGTCCATCCGATACGAACTTTGTACTTTGCTATGTAGTTCTACCAGGAGTGTGTTACCATGCAAAAACTGTCTATTTCAACTAATTTCGTCCATCCGATACGAACTTTGTACTTTGCTATGTAGTTCTACCAGGAATGTGTTACCATGCAAAAACTGTCTATTTCAACTAATTTCGTCCATCCGATACGAACTTTGTACTTTGCTATGTAGTTCTACCAGGAATTTGTTACCATGCAAAAACTGTCTATTTCAACTAAATTCGTCAATCCGATACGAACTTTGTACTTTGCTATGTAGTTCTACCAGGAGTGTGTTACCATGCAAAAACTGTCTATTTCAACTAATTTCGTCCATCCGATACGAACTTTGTACTTTGCTATGTAGTTCTACCAGGAATGTGTTACCATGCAAAAACTGTCTATTTTAACTAAATTCGTCCATCCGATACGAACTTTGTACTTTGCTATGTAGTTCTACCAGGAGTGTGTTACCATGCAAAAACTGTCTATTTCACCTTATTTCGTCCATCCGATACGAACTTTGTACTTTGCTATGTAGTTCTACCAGGAATGTGTTACCATGCAAAAACTGTCTATTTCAACTAATTTCGTCCATCCGATACGAACTTTGTACTTTGCTATGTAGTTCTACCAGAAATGTGTTACCATGCAAAAACTGTCTATTTCAACTAATTTCGTCCATCCGATACGAACTTTGTACTTTGCTATGTAGTTCTACCAGAAGTGTGTTACCATGCAAAAACTGTCGATTTCAATTAAGTTCGTCCATCCGATACGAACTTTGTACTTTGCTATGTAGTTCTACCAGGAGTGTGTTACCATGCAAAAACTGTCTATTTCACTTTATTTCGTCCATCCGATACGAACTTTGTACTTTGCTAGGTAGTTCTACCAGAAGTGTGTTACCATGCAAAAACTGTCTATTTCAACTAATTTTGTCCATCCGATACGAACTTTGTACTTTGCTATGTAGTTATACCAGAAGTGTGTTACCATGCAAAAACTGTCTATTTCACCTTATTTCGTCCATCCGATACGAACTTTGTACTTTGCTATGTAGTTCTACCAGAAATGTGTTACCATGCAAAAACTGTCTATTTCACCTTATTTCGTCCATCCGATACGAACTTTGTACTTTGCTATGTAGTTCTACCAGGAGTGTGTTACCATGCAAAAACTGTCTATTTCAACTAATTTCGTCCATCCGATACTAACTTTGTACTTTGCTATGTAGTTCTACCAGAAATGTGTTACCATGCAAAAACTGTCTATTTCAACTAATTTCGTCCATCCGATACGAACTTTGTACTTTGCTATGTAGTTCTACCAGGAATTTGTTACCATGCAAAAACTGTCTATTTCAACTAATTTCGTCCATCCGATACAAACTTTGTACTTTGCTATGTAGTTCTACCAGAAATGTGTTACCATGCAAAAACTGTCTATTTCAACTAATTTCGTCCATCCGATACGAACTTTGTACTTTGCTATGTAGTTCTACCAGGAATGTGTTACCATGCAAAAACTGTCTATTTCAACTAATTTCGTCCATCCGATACGAACTTTGTACTTTGCTATGTAGTTCTACCAGGAATTTGTTACCATGCAAAAACAGTCTATTTCACCTTATTTCGTCCATCCGATACGAACTTTGTACTTTGCTATGTAGTTCTACCAGAAATGTGTTACCATGCAGAAACTGTCTATTCCAACTAATTTCGTCCATCCGATACGAACTTTGTACTTTGCTATGAAGTTCTACCAGGAGTGTGTTACCATGCAAAAACTGTCTATTTCAACTAATTTCGTCCATCCGATACGAACTTTGTACTTTGCTATGTAGTTCTACCAGGAGTGTTTTACCATGCAAAAACTGTCTATTACAACTAATTTCGTCCATCCGATACGAACTTTGTACTTTGCTATGTAGTTCTACCAGGAATGTGTTACCATGCAAAAACTGTCTATTTCAACTAATTTTGTCCATCCGATACGAACTTTGTACTTTGCTATGTAGTTCTACCAGAAGTGTGTTACCATGCAAAAACTGTCTATTTCAATTAATTTCGTCCATCTGATACGAACTTTGTACTTTGCTATGTAGTTCTAACAGGAATTTGTTACCATGCAAAAACTGTCTATTTCAACTAATTTCGTCCATCTGATACGAACTTTGTACTTTGCTATGTAGTTCTACCAGGAATGTGTTACCATGCAAAAACTGTCTATTTCAACTAATTTCGTCCATCCGATACGAACTTTGTACTTTGCTATGTAGTTCTACCAGGAATGTGTTACCATGCAAAAACTGTCTATTTCAACTAATTTGGTCCATCCGATACGAACTTTGTACTTTGCTATGTAGTTCTACCAGAAATGTGTTACCATGCAGAAACTGTCTATTTCAACTAATTTCGTCCATCCGATACGAACTTTGTACTTTGCTATGTAGTTCTACCAGGAGTGTGTTACCATGCAAAAACTGTCTATTTCAACTAATTTTGTCCATCCGATACGAACTTTGTTTGCTATGTAGTTCTACCAGGAATGTGTTACCATGCAAAAACTGTCTATTTCAACTAATTTTGTCCATCCGATACGAACTTTGTACTTTGCTATGTAGTTCTACCAGAAGTGTGTTACCATGCAAAAACTGTCTATTTCAATTAATTTCGTCCATCTGATACGAACTTTGTACTTTGCTATGTAGTTCTAACAGGAATTTGTTACCATGCAAAAACTGTCTATTTCAACTAATTTCGTCCATCCGATACGAACTTTGTACTTTGCTATGTAGTTCTACCAGGAATGTGTTACCATGCAAAAACTGTCTATTTCAACTAATTTTGTCCATCCGATACGAACTTTGTACTTTGCTATGTAGTTCTACCAGAAGTGTGTTACCATGCAAAAACTGTCTATTTCAACTAATTTCGTCCATCTGATACGAACTTTGTACTTTGCTATGTAGTTCTACCAGGAATGTGTTACCATGCAAAAACTGTCTATTTCAACTAATTTCGTCCATCCGATACGAACTTTGTACTTTGCTATGTAGTTCTACCAGGAGTGTGTTTACCATGCAAAAACTGTCTATTTCAACTAATTTTGTCCATCCGATACGAACTTTGTACTTTGCTATGTAGTTCTACCAGGAATGTGTTACCATGCAAAAAACTGTCTATTTCAACTAATTTTGTCCATCCGATACGAACTTTGTACTTTGCTATGTAGTTCTACCAGAAGTGTGTTACCATGCAAAAACTGTCTATTTCAATTAATTTCGTCCATCTGATACGAACTTTGTACTTTGCTATGTAGTTCTAACAGGAATTTGTTACCATGCAAAAACTGTCTATTTCAACTAAATTCGTCAATCCGATACGAACTTTGTACTTTGCTATGTAGTTCTACCAGAAATGTGTTACCATGCAGAAACTGTCTATTTCAACTAAATTCGTCAATCCGATACGAACTTTGTACTTTGCTATGTAGTTCTACCAGAAATGTGTTACCATGCAAAAACTGTCTATTTCAACTAAATTCGTCAATCCGATACGAACTTTGTACTTTGCTATGTAGTTCTACCAGAAGTGTGTTACCATGCAAAAACTGTCTATTTCAACTAAATTCGTCAATCCGATACGAACTTTGTACTTTGCTATGTAGTTCTACCAGGAATTTGTTACCATGCAAAAACTGTCTATTTCAACTAAATTCGTCAATCCGATACGAACTTTGTACTTTGCTATGTAGTTCTACCAGAAATGTGTTACCATGCAGAAACTGTCTATTTCAACTAAATTCGTCAATCCGATACGAACTTTGTACTTTGCTATGTAGTTCTACCAGGAATTTGTTACCATGCAAAAACTGTCTATTTCAACTAAATTCGTCAATCCGATACGAACTTTGTACTTTGCTATGTAGTTCTACCAGAAATGTGTTACCATGCAGAAACTGTCTATTTCAACTAAATTCGTCAATCCGATACGAACTTTGTACTTTGCTATGTAGTTCTACCAGAAATGTGTTACCATGCAGAAACTGTCTATTTCAACTAAATTCGTCAATCCGATACGAACTTTGTACTTTGCTATGTAGTTCTACCAGAAGTGTGTTACCATGCAAAAACTGTCTATTTCAATTAATTTCGTCCATCTGATACGAACTTTGTACTTTGCTATGTAGTTCTAACAGGAATTTGTTACCATGCAAAAACTGTCTATTTCAACTAAATTCGTCAATCCGATACGAACTTTGTACTTTGCTATGTAGTTCTACCAGAAGTGTGTTACCATGCAAAAACTGTCTATTTCAACTAAATTCGTCAATCCGATACGAACTTTGTACTTTGCTATGTAGTTCTACCAGGAATTTGTTACCATGCAAAAACTGTCTATTTCAACTAAATTCGTCAATCCGATACGAACTTTGTACTTTGCTATGTAGTTCTACCAGAAATGTGTTACCATGCAGAAACTGTCTATTTCAACTAAATTCGTCAATCCGATACGAACTTTGTACTTTGCTATGTAGTTCTACCAGAAATGTGCTACCATGCAGAAACTGTCTATTTCAACTAATTTCGTCCATCCGATACGAACTTTGTACTTTGCTATGTAGTTCTACCAGGAATGTGTTACCATGCAAAAACTGTCTATTTCAACTAATTTTGTCCATCCGATACGAACTTTGTACTTTGCTATGTAGTTCTACCAGAAGTGTGTTACCATGCAAAAACTGTCTATTTCAATTAATTTCGTCCATCTGATACGAACTTTGTACTTTGCTATGTAGTTCTAACAGGAATGTGTTACCATGCAAAAACTGTCTATTTCAACTAATTTCGTCCATCTGATACGAACTTTGTACTTTGCTATGTAGTTCTACCAGGAATGTGTTACCATGCAAAAACTGTCTATTTCAACTAATTTCGTCCATCCGATACGAACTTTGTACTTTGCTATGTAGTTCTACCAGGAGTGTGTTACTATGCAAAAACTGTCTATTTCAACTAATTTCGTCCATCCGATACGAACTTTGTACTTTGCTATGTAGTTCTACCAGGAATGTGTTACTATGCAAAAACTGTCTATTTCAACTAATTTCGTCCATCCGATACGAACTTTGTACTTTGCTATGTAGTTCTACCAGGAATTTGTTACCATGCAAAATCTGTCTATTTCAACTAAATTCGTCAATCCGATACGAACTTTGTACTTTGCTATGTAGTTCTACCAGGAATTTGTTACCATGCAAAAACTGTCTATTTCAACTAATTTCGTCCATCCGATACGAACTTTGTACTTTGCTATGTAGTTCTACCAGGAATGTGTTACCATGCAAAAACTGTCTATTTCAACTAATTTTGTCCATTCGATACGAACTTTGTACTTTGCTATGTAGTTCTACCAGAAGTGTGTTACCATGCAAAAACTGTCTATTTCAATTAATTTCGTCCATCTGATACGAACTTTGTACTTTGCTATGTAGTTCTAACAGGAATTTGTTACCATGCAAAAACTGTCTATTTCAACTAATTTCGTCCATCCGATACGAACTTTGTACTTTGCTATGTAGTTCTACCAGGAATTTGTTACCATGCAAAAACTGTCTATTTCAACTAATTTCGTCCATCCGATACGAACTTTGTATTTTGCTATGTAGTTCTACCAGGAGTGTGTTACTATGCAAAAACTGTCTATTTCAACTAATTTCGTCCATCCGATACGAACTTTGTACTTTGCTATGTAGTTCTACCAGAAGTGTGTTACCATGCAAAAACTGTCGATTTCAATTAAGTTCGTCCATCCGATACGAACTTTGTACTTTGCTATGTAGTTCTACCAGGAATGTGTTACCATGCAAAAACTGTCTATTTCAACTAATTTTGTCCATCCGATACGAACTTTGTACTTTGCTATGTAGTTCTACCAGAAGTGTGTTACCATGCAAAAACTGTCTATTTCAATTAATTTCGTCCATCTGATACGAACTTTGTACTTTGCTATGTAGTTCTAACAGGAATTTGTTACCATGCAAAAACTGTCTATTTCACCTTATTTCGTCCATCCGATACGAACTTTGTACTTTGCTATGTAGTTCTACCAGGAATGTGTTACCATGCAAAAACTGTCTATTTCAACTAATTTCGTCCATCCGATACGAACTTTGTACTTTGCTATGTAGTTCTACCAGAAATGTGTTACCATGCAAAAACTGTCTATTTCAACTAATTTTGTCCATCCGATACGAACTTTGTACTTTGCTATGTAGTTCTACCAGAAGTGTGTTACCATGCAAAAACTGTCGATTGCAATTAAGTTCGTCCATCCGATACGAACTTTGTACTTTGCTATGTAGTTCTACCAGGAGTGTGTTACCATGCAAAAACTGTCTATTTCACTTTATTTCGTCCATCCGATACGAACTTTGTACTTTGCTAGGTAGTTCTACCAGAAGTGTGTTACCATGCAAAAACTGTCTATTTCAACTAATTTCGTCCATCCGATACGAACTTTGTACTTTGCTATGTAGTTATACCAGAAGTGTGTTTCCATGCAAAAACTGTCTATTTCACCTTATTTCGTCCATCCGATACGAACTTTGTACTTTGCTATGTAGTTCTACCAGAAATGTGTTACCATGCAAAAACTGTCTATTTCACCTTATTTCGTCCATCCGATACGAACTTTGTACTTTGCTATGTAGTTCTACCAGGAGTGTGTTACCATGCAAAAACTGTCTATTTCAACTAATTTCGTCCATCCGATACGAACTTTGTACTTTGCTATGTAGTTATACCAGAAGTGTGTTACCATGCAAAAACTGTCTATTTCACCTTATTTCGTCCATCCGATACGAACTTTGTACTTTGCTATGTAGTTCTACCAGAAATGTGTTACCAAGCAAAAACTGTCTATTTCACCTTATTTCGTCCATCCGATACGAACTTTGTACTTTGCTATGTAGTTCTACCAGGAGTGTGTTACCATGCAAAAACTGTCTATTTCAACTAATTTCGTCCATCCGATACTAACTTTGTACTTTGCTATGTAGTTCTACCAGAAATGTGTTACCATGCAAAAACTGTCTATTTCAACTTATTTCGTCCATCCGATACGAACTTGGTACTTTGCTATGTAGTTCTACCAGGAATTTGTTACCATGCAAAAACTGTCTATTTCAACTAATTTCGTCCATCCGATACAAACTTTGTACTTTGCTATGTAGTTCTACCAGAAATGTGTTACCATGCAAAAACTGTCTATTTCAACTAATTTCGTCCATCCGATACGAACTTTGTACTTTGCTATGTAGTTCTACCAGGAATGTGTTACCATGCAAAAACTGTCTATTTCAACTAATTTCGTCCATCCGATACGAACTTTGTACTTTGCTATGTAGTTCTACCAGGAATTTGTTACCATGCAAAAACAGTCTATTTAACCTTATTTCGTCCATCCGATACGAACTTTGTACTTTGCTATGTAGTTCTACCAGAAATGTGTTACCATGCAGAAACTGTCTATTCCAACTAATTTCGTCCATCCGATACGAACTTTGTACTTTGCTATGAAGTTCTACCAGGAAAGTGTTACCATGCAAAAACTGTCTATTTCAACTAATTTCGTCCATCCGATAGGAACTTTGTACTTTGCTATGTAGTTCTACCAGGAATGTGTTACCATGCAAAAACTGTCTATTTCAACTAATTTTGTCCATCCGATACGAACTTTGGACTTTGCTATGTAGTTCTACCAGGAGTGTGTTACCATGCAAAAACTGTCTATTTCAACTAATTTCGTCCATCCAAAACGAACTTTGTACTTTGCTATGTAGTTCTACCAGGAGTGTGTTACCATGCAAAAACTGTCTATTTCAACTAATTTCGTCCATCCGATACGAACTTTGTACTTTGCTATGTAGTTCTACCAGGAGTGTGTTACCATGCAAAAACTGTCTATTTCAACTAATTTCGTCCATCCAATACGAACTTTGTACTTTGCTATGTAGTTCTACCAGGAATGTGTTACCATGCAAAAACTGTCTATTTCAACTAATTTCGTCCATCCGATACGAACTTTGTACTTTGCTATGTAGTTCTAACAGGAATTTGTTACCATGCAAAAACTGTCTATTTCAACTAATTTCGTCCATCTGATACGAACTTTGTACTTTGCTATGTAGTTCTACCAGGAATGTGTCACCATGCAAAAACTGTCTATTTCAACTAATTTCGTCCATCCGATACGAACTTTGTACTTTGCTATGTAGTTCTACCAGGAGTGTGTTACTATGCAAAAACTGTCTATTTCAACTAATTTCGTCCATCCGATACGAACTTTGTACTTTGCTATGTAGTTCTACCAGGAATGTGTTACTATGCAAAAACTGTCTATTTCAACTAATTTCGTCCATCCGATACGAACTTTGTACTTTGCTATGTAGTTCTACCAGGAATTTGTTACCATGCAAAAACTGTCTATTTCAACTAAATTCGTCAATCCGATACGAACTTTGTACTTTGCTATGTAGTTCTACCAGGAGTGTTTTACCATGCAAAAACTGTCTATTTCAACTAATTTCGTCCATCCGATACGAACTTTGTACTTTGCTATGTAGTTCTACCAGGAATGTGTTACCATGCAAAAACTGTCTATTTCAACTAATTTCGTCCATCCGATACGAACTTTGTACTTTGCTATGTAGTTCTACCAGAAGTGTGTTACCATGCAAAAACTGTCTATTTCAATTAATTTCGTCCATCTGATACGAACTTTGTACTTTGCTATGTAGTTCTAACAGGAATTTGTTACCATGCAAAAACTGTCTATTTCAACTAATTTCGTCCATCTGATACGAACTTTGTACTTTGCTATGTAGTTCTACCAGGAATGTGTCACCATGCAAAAACTGTCTATTTCAACTAATTTCGTCCATCCGATACGAACTTTGTACTTTGCTATGTAGTTCTACCAGGAGTGTGTTACTATGCAAAAACTGTCTATTTCAACTAATTTCGTCCATCCGATACGAACTTTGTACTTTGCTATGTAGTTCTACCAGAAGTGTGTTACCATGCAAAAACTGTCTATTTCAATTAATTTCGTCCATCTGATACGAACTTTGTACTTTGCTATGTAGTTCTAACAGGAATTTGTTACCATGCAAAAACTGTCTATTTCAACTAATTTCGTCCATCTGATACGAACTTTGTACTTTGCTATGTAGTTCTACCAGGAATGTGTCACCATGCAAAAACTGTCTATTTCAACTAATTTCGTCCATCCGATACGAACTTTGTACTTTGCTATGTAGTTCTACCAGGAATGTGTTACCATGCAAAAACTGTCTATTTCAACTAATTTTGTCCATCCGATACGAACTTTGTACTTTGCTATGTAGTTCTACCAGAAGTGTGTTACCATGCAAAAACTGTCTATTTCAATTAATTTCGTCCATCTGATACGAACTTTGTACTTTGCTATGTAGTTCTAACAGGAATTTGTTACCATGCAAAAACTGTCTATTTCAACTAATTTCGTCCATCTGATACGAACTTTGTACTTTGCTATGTAGTTCTACCAGGAATGTGTCACCATGCAAAAACTGTCTATTTCAACTAATTTCGTCCATCCGATACGAACTTTGTACTTTGCTATGTAGTTCTACCAGGAGTGTGTTACTATGCAAAAACTGTCTATTTCAACTAATTTCGTCCATCCGATACGAACTTTGTACTTTGCTATGTAGTTCTACCAGGAATGTGTTACTATGCAAAAACTGTCTATTTCAACTAATTTCGTCCATCCGATACGAACTTTGTACTTTGCTATGTAGTTCTACCAGGAATTTGTTACCATGCAAAAACTGTCTATTTCAACTAAATTCGTCAATCCGATACGAACTTTGTACTTTGCTATGTAGTTCTACCAGAAATGTGTTACCATGCAGAAACTGTCTATTTCAACTAATTTCGTCCATCCGATACGAACTTTGTACTTTGCTATGTAGTTCTACCAGGAGTGTGTTACCATGCAAAAACTGTCTATTTCACCTTATTTCGTCCATCCGATACGAACTTTGTACTTTGCTATGTAGTTCTACCAGGAATGTGTTACCATGCAAAAACTGTCTATTTCAACTAATTTCGTCCATCCGATACGAACTTTGTATTTTGCTATGTAGTTCTACCAGGAATTTGTTACCATGCAAAAACTGTCTATTTCAACTAATTTCGTCCATCCGATACGAACTTTGTACTTTGCTATGTAGTTCTACCAGGAATGTGTTACCATGCAAAAACTGTCTATTTCAACTAATTTCGTCCATCCGATACGAACTTTGTATTTTGCTATGTAGTTCTACCAGGAATTTGTTACCATGCAAAAACTGTCTATTTCAACTTATTTTGTCCATCCGATACGAACTTTGTACTTTGCTATGTAGTTCTACCAGAAGTGTGTTACCATGCAAAAACTGTCTATTTCAATTAATTTCGTCCATCTGATACGAACTTTGTACTTTGCTATGTAGTTCTAACAGGAATTTGTTACCATGCAAAAACTGTCTATTTCAACTAATTTCGTCCATCCGATACGAACTTTGTACTTTGCTATGTAGTTCTACCAGGAATGTGTTACTATGCAAAAACTGTCTATTTCAACTAATTTCGTCCATCCGATACGAACTTTGTACTTTGCTATGTAGTTCTACCAGGAGTGTGTTACTATGCAAAAACTGTCTATTTCAACTAATTTCGTCCATCCGATACGAACTTTGTACTTTGCTATGTAGTTCTACCAGGAATGTGTTACTATGCAAAAACTGTCTATTTCAACTAATTTCGTCCATCCGATACGAACTTTGTACTTTGCTATGTAGTTCTACCAGAAGTGTGTTACCATGCAAAAACTGTCTATTTCAATTAATTTCGTCCATCTGATACGAACTTTGTACTTTGCTATGTAGTTCTAACAGGAATTTGTTACCATGCAAAAACTGTCTATTTCAACTAATTTCGTCCATCCGATACGAACTTTGTACTTTGCTATGTAGTTCTACCAGGAATGTGTTACTATGCAAAAACTGTCTATTTCAACTAATTTCGTCCATCCGATACGAACTTTGTACTTTGCTATGTAGTTCTACCAGGAATTTGTTACCATGCAAAATCTGTCTATTTCAACTAAATTCGTCAATCCGATACGAACTTTGTACTTTGCTATGTAGTTCTACCAGGAATTTGTTACCATGCAAAAACTGTCTATTTCAACTAATTTCGTCCATCCGATACGAACTTTGTACTTTGCTATGTAGTTCTACCAGGAATGTGTTACCATGCAAAAACTGTCTATTTCAACTTATTTTGTCCATCCGATACGAACTTTGTACTTTGCTATGTAGTTCTACCAGAAGTGTGTTACCATGCAAAAACTGTCTATTTCAATTAATTTCGTCCATCTGATACGAACTTTGTACTTTGCTATGTAGTTCTAACAGGAATTTGTTACCATGCAAAAACTGTCTATTTCAACTAATTTCGTCCATCCGATACGAACTTTGTACTTTGCTATGTAGTTCTACCAGGAATGTGTTACTATGCAAAAACTGTCTATTTCAACTAATTTCGTCCATCCGATACGAACTTTGTACTTTGCTATGTAGTTCTACCAGGAATTTGTTACCATGCAAAAACTGTCTATTTCAACTAAATTCGTCAATCCGATACGAACTTTGTACTTTGCTATGTAGTTCTACCAGAAATGTGTTACCATGCAGAAACTGTCTATTTCAACTAATTTCGTCCATCCGATACGAACTTTGTACTTTGCTATGTAGTTCTACCAGGAGTGTGTTACCATGCAAAAACTGTCTATTTCACCTTATTTCGTCCATCCGATACGAACTTTGTACTTTGCTATGTAGTTCTACCAGGAATGTGTTACCATGCAAAAACTGTCTATTTCAACTAATTTGGTCCATCCGATACGAACTTTGTATTTTGCTATGTAGTTCTACCAGGAGTGTGTTACCATGCAAAAACTGTCTATTTCAACTAATTATGTCCATCCGATACGAACTTTGTATTTTGCTATGTAGTTCTACCAGGAATGTGTTACCATGCAAAAACTGTCTATTTCAACTAATTTTGTCCATCCGATACGAACTTTGTACTTTGCTATGTAGTTCTACCAGGAGTGTGTTACCATGCAAAAACTGTCTATTTCAACTAATTATGTCCATCCGATACGAACTTTGTACTTTGCTATGTAGTTCTACCAGGAATGTGTTACCATGCAAAAACTGTCTATTTCAACTAATTATGTCCATCCGATACGAACTTTGTACTTTGATATGTAGTTCTACCAGGAATGTGTTACCATGCAAAAACTGTCTATTTCAACTAATTTCGTCCATCCGATACGAACTTTGTACTTTGCGATGTAGTTCTACCAGGATTATGTTACCATGCAAAAACTGTCTATTTCAACTAATATCGTCCATCCGATACGAACTTTGTACTTTGCTATGTAGTTATACCAGGAATGTGTTACCATGCAAAAACTGTCTATTTCAACTAATTTCGTCCATCCGATACGAACTTTGTACTTTGCTATGTAGTTCTACCAGGAATGTGTTACCATGCAAAAACTGTCTATTTCAACTAATTTTTTCCATCCGATACGAACTTTGTACTTTGCTATGTAGTTCTACCAGGAGTGTGTTACCCTGCAAAAACTGTCTATTTCAACTAATTATGTCCATCCGATACGAACTTTGTACTTTGCTATGTAGTTCTACCAGGAATGTGTTACCATGCAAAAACTGTCTATTTTAACTAAATTCGTCCATCCGATACGAACTTTGTACTTTGCTATGTAGTTCTACCAGGAATGTGTTACCATGCAAAAACTGTCTATTTCAACTAATTTCGTCCATCCGATACGAACTTTGTACTTTGCGATGTAGTTCTACCAGGATTATGTTACCATGCAAAAACTGTCTATTTCAACTAATATCGTCCATCCGATACGAACTTTGTACTTTGCTATGTAGTTCTACCAGGAATGTGTTACCATGCAAAAACTGTCTATTTTAACTAAATTCGTCCATCCGATACGAACTTTGTACTTTGCTATGTAGTTCTACCAGGAATGTGTTACCATGCAAAAACTGTCTATTTCAACTAATTACGTCCATCCGATACGAACTTTGTACTTTGCTATGTAGTTCTACCAGGAATGTGTTACCATGCAAAAACTGTCTATTTCAACTAATTACGTCCATCCGATACGAACTTTGTACTTTGCTATGTAGTTCTACCAGGAATGTGTTACCATGCAAAAACTGTCTATTTCAACTAATTTCGTCCATCCGATACGAACTTTGTACTTTGCTATGTAGTTCTACCAGGAATGTGTTACCATGCAAAAACTGTCTATTTCAACTAATTTCGTCCATCCGATACGAACTTTGTACTTTGCTATGTAGTTCTACCAGGAATTTGTTACCATGCAAAAACTGTCTATTTCAACTAAATTCGTCAATCCGATACGAACTTTGTACTTTGCTATGTAGTTCTACCAGAAATGTGTTACCATGCAGAAACTGTCTATTTCAACTAATTTCGTCCATCCGATACGAACTTTGTACTTTGCTATGTAGTTCTACCAGGAATGTGTTACCATGCAAAAACTGTCTATTTCAACTAATTTCGTCCATCCGATACGAACTTTGTACTTTGCTATGTAGTTCTACCAGAAATGTGTTACCATGCAAAAACTGCCTATTTCAACTAATTTCGTCCGTCCGATACGAACTTTGTACTTTGCTATGTAGTTCTACCAGAAGTGTGTTACCATGCAAAAACTGTCGATTTCAATTAAGTTCGTCCATCCGATACGAACTTTGTACTTTGCTATGTAGTTCTACCAGGAGTGTGTTACCATGCAAAAACTGTCTATTTCACTTTATTTCGTCCATCCGATACGAACTTTGTACTTTGCTAGGTAGTTCTACCAGAAGTGTGTTACCATGCAAAAACTGTCTATTTCAACTAATTTCGTCCATCCGATACGAACTTTGTACTTTGCTATGTAGTTCTACCAGGAATGTGTTACCATGCAAAAACTGTCTATTTCACCTTATTTCGTCCATCCGATACGAACTTTGTACTTTGCTATGTAGTTCTACCAGAAATGTGTTACCATGCAAAAACTGTCTATTTCACCTTATTTCGTCCATCCGATACGAACTTTGTACTTTGCTATGTAGTTCTACCAGGAGTGTGTTACTATGCAAAAACTGTCTATTTCAACTAATTTCGTCCATCCGATACGAACTTTGTACTTTGCTATGTAGTTATACCAGAAGTGTGTTACCATGCAAAAACTGTCTATTTCACCTTATTTCGTCCATCCGATACGAACTTTGTACTTTGCTATGTAGTTCTACCAGAAATGTGTTACCAAGCAAAAACTGTCTATTTCACCTTATTTCGTCCATCCGATACGAACTTTGTACTTTGCTATGTAGTTCTACCAGGAGTGTGTTACCATGCAAAAACTGTCTATTTCAACTAATTTCGTCCATCCGATACGAACTTTGTACTTTGCTATGTAGTTCTACCAGGAGTGTGTTACCATGCAAAAACTGTCTATTTCAACTAATTTCGTCCATCCGATACGAACTTTGTACTTTGCTATGTAGTTCTACCAGGAATGTGTTACCATGCAAAAACTGTCTATTTCAACTAATTTCGTCCATCCGATACGAACTTTGTACTTTGCTATGTAGTTCTACCAGGAATGTGTTACCATGCAAAAACTGTCTATTTCAACTAATTTCGTCCATCCGATACGAACTTTGTACTTTGCTATGTAGTTCTACCAGGAGTGTGTTACCATGCAAAAACTGTCTATTTCAACTAATTTCGTCCATCCGATACGAACTTTGTACTTTGCTATGTAGTTCTACCAGGAATGTGTTACCATGCAAAAACTGTCTATTTCAACTAATTTCGTCCATCCGATACGAACTTTGTACTTTGCTATGTAGTTCTACCAGGAGTGTGTTACCATGCAAAAACTGTCTATTTCAACTAATTTCGTCCATCCGATACGAACTTTGTACTTTGCTATGTAGTTCTACCAGGAGTGTGTTACCATGCAAAAACTGTCTATTTCAACTAATTTCGTCCATCCGATACGAACTTTGTACTTTGCTATGTAGTTCTACCAGGAGTGTGTTACCATGCAAAAACTGTCTATTTCACCTTATTTCGTCCATCCGATACGAACTTTGTACTTTGCTATGTAGTTCTACCAGGAATGTGTTACCATGCAAAAACTGTCTATTTCAACTAATTTCGTCCATCCGATACGAACTTTGTACTTTGCTATGTAGTTCTACCAGGAGTGTGTTACCATGCAAAAACTGTCTATTTCACCTTATTTCGTCCATCCGATACGAACTTTGTACTTTGCTATGTAGTTCTACCAGGAGTGTGTTACCATGCAAAAACTGTCTATTTCAACTAATTTCGTCCATCCGATACGAACTTTGTACTTTGCTATGTAGTTCTACCAGGAATGTGTTACCATGCAAAAACTGTCTATTTCAACTAATTTCGTCCATCCGATACGAACTTTGTACTTTGCTATGTAGTTCTACCAGGAGTGTGTTACCATGCAAAAACTGTCTATTTCAACTAATTTCGTCCATCCGATACGAACTTTGTACTTTGCTATGTAGTTCTACCAGGAATGTGTTACCATGCAAAAACTGTCTATTTCAACTAATTTCGTCCATCCGATACGAACTTTGTACTTTGCTATGTAGTTCTACCAGGAGTGTGTTACCATGCAAAAACTGTCTATTTCACCTTATTTCGTCCATCCGATACGAACTTTGTACTTTGCTATGTAGTTCTACCAGGAGTGTGTTACCATGCAAAAACTGTCTATTTCAACTAATTTCGTCCATCCGATACGAACTTTGTACTTTGCTATGTAGTTCTACCAGGAATGTGTTACCATGCAAAAACTGTCTATTTCAACTAATTTCGTCCATCCGATACGAACTTTGTACTTTGCTATGTAGTTCTACCAGAAATGTGTTACCATGCAAAAACTGTCTATTTCAACTAATTTCGTCCATCCGATACGAACTTTGTACTTTGCTATGTAGTTCTACCAGGAATGTGTTACCATGCAAAAACTGTCTATTTCAACTAATTTCGTCCATCCAATACGAACTTTGTACTTTACTATGCAGTTCTACCAGGAATGTGTTACCATGCAAAAACTGTCTATTTCAACTAATTTCGTCCATCCGATACGAACTTTGTACTTTGCTATGTAGTTCTACCAGGAATGTGTTACCATGCAAAAACTGTCTATTTCAACTAATTTCGTCCATCCGATACGAACTTTGTACTTTGCTATGTAGTTCTACCAGGAGTGTGTTACCATGCAAAAACTGTCTATTTCAACTAATTTCGTCCATCCAATACGAACTTTGTACTTTGCTTTGTAGTTCTACCAGGAGTGAGTTACCATGCAAAAACTGTCTATTTCAACTAATTTCGTCCATCCGATACGAACTTTGTACTTTGCTATGTAGTTCTACCAGGAGTGTGTTACCATGCAAAAACTGTCTATTTCAACTAATTTCGTCCATCCGATACGAACTTTGTACTTTGCTTTGTAGTTCTACCAGGAATGTGTTACCATGCAAAAACTGTCTATTTCAACTAATTTCGTCCATCCGATACGAACTTTGTACTTTGCTATGTAGTTCTACCAGGAATGTGTTACCATGCAAAAACTGTCTATTTCAACTAATTTCGTCCATCCAATACGAACTTTGTACTTTACTATGCAGTTCTACCAGGAATGTGTTACCATGCAAAAACTGTCTATTTCAACTAATTTCGTCCATCCGATACGAACTTTGTACTTTGCTATGTACTTCTACCAGGAGTGTGTTACCATGCAAAAACTGTCTATTTCAACTAATTTCGTCCATCCGATACGAACTTTGTACTTTGCTATGTAGTTCTACCAGGAATGTGTTACCATGCAAAAACTGTCTATTTCAACTAATTTCGTCCATCCAATACGAACTTTGTACTTTACTATGCAGTTCTACCAGGAATGTGTTACCATGCAAAAACTGTCTTTTTCAACTAATTTCGTCCATCCGATACGAACTTTGTACTTTGCTATGTAGTTCTACCAGGAGTGTGTTACCATACAAAAACTGTCTATTTAAACTAATTTCGTCCATCCGATACGAACTTTGTACTTTACTATGTAGTTCTACCAGGAATGTGTTACCATGCAAAAACTGTCTATTTCAACTAATTTCGTCCATCCGATACGAACTTTGTTCTTTGATATGTAGTTCTACCAGGAATGAGTTACCATGCAAAAACTGTCTATTTCAACTAATTTCGTCCATCCGATACGAACTTGGTACTTTGCTATGTAGTTCTATCAGGAATGTGTTACCATGCAAAAACTGTCTATTTCAACTAATTTTGTCCATCCGATACGAACTTTGTACTATGCTATGTAGTTCTACCAGGAATGTGTTACCATGCAAAAACTGTCTATTTCAACTAATTTCGTCCATCCGATACGAACTTTGTACTTTACTATGCAGTTCTACCAGGAATGTGTTACCATGCAAAAACTGTCTATTTCAACTAATTTCGTCCATCCGATACGAACTTTGTACTTTGCTGTGTAGTTCTACCAGGAGTGTGTTACCATACAAAACCTGTCTATTTAAACTAATTTCGTCCATCCGATACGAACTTTGTACTTTGCTATGTAGTTCTACCAGGAATGTGTTACCATGCAAAAACTGTCTATTTCAACTAATTTCGTCCATCCGATACGAACTTTGTACTTTGCTATGTAGTTCTACCAGGAATGTGTTACCATGCAAAAACTGTCTATTTCAACTAATTTCGTCCATCCGATACGATTTTTGTACTTTGCTATGTACTTCTACCAGGAATGTGTTACCATACAAAAACTGTCTATTTCAACTAATTTCGTCCATCCGATACGAACTTTGTACTTTGCTATGTAGTTCTACCAGGAATGTGTTACCATGCAAAAACTGTCTATTTCAACTAATTTCGTCCATCCAATACGAACTTTGTACTTTACTATGCAGTTCTACCAGGAATGTGTTACCATGCAAAAACTGTCTTTTTCAACTAATTTCGTCCATCCGATACGAACTTTGTACTTTGCTATGTAGTTCTACCAGGAGTGTGTTACCATACAAAAACTGTCTATTTAAACTAATTTCGTCCATCCGATACGAACTTTGTACTTTGCTATGTAGTTCTACCAGGAATGTGTTACCATGCAAAAACTGTCTATTTCAACTAATTTCGTCCATCCGATACGAACTTTGTACTTTGCTATGTAGTTCTACCAGGAATGTGTTACCATGCAAAAACTGTCTATTTCAACTAATTTCGTCCATCCGATACGAACTTTGTACTTTGCTATGTAGTTCTACCAGGAATGTGTTACCATGCAAAAACTGTCTATTTCAACTAATTTTGTCCATCCGATACGAACTTTGTACTTTACTATGCAGTTCTACCAGGAATGTGTTATCATGCAAAAACTGTCTATTTCAACTAATTTCGTCCATCCAATACGAACTTTGTACTTTACTATGCAGTTCTACCAGGAATGTGTTACCATGCAAAAACTGTCTATTTCAACTAATTTCGTCCATCCGATACGAACTTTGTACTTTGCTATGTAGTTCTACCAGGAATGTGTTACCATGCAAAAACTGTCTATTTCAACTAATTTCGTCCATCCGATACGAACTTTGTACTTTGCTATGTAGTTCTACCAGGAATGTGTTACCATACAAAAACTGTCTATTTCAACTAATTTCGTCCATCCGATACGAACTTTGTACTTTGCTATGTAGTTCTACCAGAAGTGTGTTACCATGCAAAAACTGTCTACTTCAACTAATTTCGTCCATCCGATACGAACGTTGTACTTTGCTATGTAGTTCTACCAGAAGTGTGTTACCATACAAAAACTGTCTATTTCAACTAATTTCGTCCATCCGATACGAACTTTGTACTTTGCTATGTAGTTCTACCAGGAATGTGTTACCATGCAAAAACTGTCTATTTCAACTAATTTCGTCCATCCAATACGAACTTTGTACTTTACTATGCAGTTCTACCAGGAATGTGTTACCATGCAAAAACTGTCTATTTCAACTAATTTCGTCCATCCGATACGAACTTTGTACTTTGCTATGTAGTTCTACCAGGAATGTGTTACCATGCAAAAACTGTCTATTTCAACTAATTTCGTCCATCCGATACGAACTTTGTACTTTGCTATGTAGTTCTACCAGGAGTGTGTTACCATGCAAAAACTGTCTATTTCAACTAATTTCGTCCATCCAATACGAACTTTGTACTTTACTATGCAGTTCTACCAGGAATGTGTTACCATGCAAAAACTGTCTATTTCAACTAATTTCGTCCATTCGATACGAACTTTGTACTTTGCTATGTAGTTCTACCAGGAATGTGTTACCATGCAAAAACTGTCTATTTCAACTAATTTCGTCCATCCGATACGAACATTGTACTTTGCTATGTAGTTCTACCAGGAGTGTGTTACCATGCAAAAACTGTCTATTTCAACTAATTTCGTCCATCCGATACGAACTTTGTACTTTGCTATGTAGTTCTACCAGGAGTGTGTTACCATGCAAAAACTGTCTACTTCAACTAATTTCGTCCATCCAATACGAACTTTGTACTTTACTATGCAGTTCTACCAGGAATGTGTTACCATGCAAAAACTGTCTATTTCAACTAATTTTGTCCATCCGATACGAACTTTGTACTTTGCTATGTAGTTCTACCAGGAATGTGTTACCATACAAAAACTGTCTATTTCAACTAATTTCGTCCATCCGATACGAACTTTGTACTTTGCTATGTAGTTCTACCAGGAGTGTGTTACCATGCAAAAACTGTCTATTTCAACTAATTTCGTCCATCCGATACGAACTTTGTACTTTGCTATGTAGTTCTACCAGGAATGTGTTACCATGCAAAAACTGTCTATTTCAACTAATTTCGTCCATCCGATACGAACTTTGTACTTTGCTATGTAGTTCTACCAGGAGTGTGTTACCATGCAAAAACTGTCTTTTTCAACTAATTTCGTCCATCCGATACGAACTTTGTACTTTGCTATGTAGTTCTACCAGGAGTGTGTTACCATGCAAAAACTGTCTATTTCAACTAATTTCGTCCATCCGATACGAACTTTGTACTTTGCTATGTAGTTCTACCAGGAATGTGTTACCATGCAAAAACTGTCTATTTCAACTAATTTCGTCCATCCGATACGAACTTTGTACTTTGCTATGTAGTTCTACCAGGAATGTGTTACCATACAAAAACTGTCTATTTCAACTAATTTCGTCCATCCGATACGAACTTTGTACTTTGCTATGTAGTTCTACCAGAAGTGTGTTACCATGCAAAAACTGTCTATTTCAACTTATTTCGTCCATCCGATACGAACTTGGTACTTTGCTATGTAGTTCTACCAGGAATGTGTTACCATGCAAAAACTGTCTATTTCAACTAATTTCGTCCATCCAATACGAACTTTGTACTTTACTATGCAGTTCTACAAAAACTGTCTATTTCAACTAATTTCGTCCATCCGATACGAACTTTGTACTTTGCTATGTAGTTCTACCAGAAGTGTGTTACCATGCAAAAACTGTCTATTTCAACTTATTTCGTCCATCCGATACGAACTTGGTACTTTGCTATGTAGTTCTACCAGGAATGTGTTACCATGCAAAAACTGTCTATTTCAACTAATTTCGTCCATCCAATACGAACTTTGTACTTTACTATGCAGTTCTACCAGGAATGTGTTACCATGCAAAAACTGTCTATTTCAACTAATTTCGTCCATCCGATACGAACTTTGTACTTTGCTATGTAGTTCTACCAGGAATGTGTTACCATGCAAAAACCTTCTATTTCAACTAATTTCGTCCATCCAAAACGATTTTTGTGCTTTGCTATGTAGTTCTACCAGGAGTGTGTTACCATGCAAAAACTGTCTTTTTCAACTAATTTCGTCCATCCGATACGAACTTTTGTACTTTGCTATGTAGTTCTACCAGGAGTGTGTTACCATACAAAAACCTTCTATTTAAACTCATTTCGTCCATCCGATACGAACTTTGTACTTTGCTATGTAGTTCTACCAGGAATGTGTTACCATGCAAAAACTGTCTATTTTAAACAAATTTTGTCCATCCGATACGAACTTTGTACTTTGCTATGTAGTTCTACCAGGAATGTGTTACCATGCAAAAACTGTCTATTTCAACTAATTTCGTCCATCCGATACGAACTTTGTACTTTGCTATGTAGTTCTACCAGGAATGTGTTACCATACAAAAACTGTCTATTTCAACTAATTTCGTCCATCCGATACGAACTTTGTACTTTGCTATGTAGTTCTACCAGGAGTGTGTTACCATGCAAAAACTGTCTATTTCAACTAATTTCGTCCATCCGATACGAACTTTGTACTTTGCTATGTAGTTCTACCAGAAGTGTGTTACCATGCAAAAACTGTCTATTTCAACTAATTTCGTCCATCCGATACGAACTTTGTACTTTGCTATGTAGTTCTACCAGGAATGTGTTACCATACAAAAACTGTCTATTTCAACTAATTTCGTCCATCCGATACGAACTTTGTACTTTGCTATGTAGTTCTACCAGAAGTGTGTTACCATACAAAAACTGTCTATTTCAACTAATTTCGTCCATCCGATACGAACTTTGTACTTTGCTATGTAGTTCTACCAGGAATGTGTTACCATGCAAAAACTGTCTATTTCAACTAATTTCGTCCATCCGATACGAACTTTGTACTTTGCTATGTAGTTCTACCAGAAGTGTGTTACCATACAAAAACTGTCTATTTCAACTAATTTCGTCCATCCGATACGAACTTTGTACTTTGCTATGTAGTTCTACCAGGAATGTGTTACCATGCAAAAACTGTCTATTTAAACTAATTTCGTCCATCCGATACGAACTTTGTACTTTACTATGCAGTTCTACCAGGAATGTGTTACCATGCAAAAACTGTCCTATTTCAACTAATTTCGTCCATCCGATACGAACTTTGTACTTTGCTATGTAGTTCTACCAGGAATGTGTTACCATGCAAAAACTGTCTATTTCAACTAATTTCGTCCATCCGATACGAACTTTGTACTTTGCTATGTAGTTCTACCAGGAATGTGTTACCATGCAAAAACTGTCTATTTCAACTAATTTCGTCCATCCGATACGAACTTTGTACTTTGCTATTTAGTTCTACCAGGAATGTGTTACCATGCAAAAACTGTCTATTTCAACTAATTTCGTCCATCCGATACGAACTTTGTACTTTGCTATGTAGTTCTACCAGGAATGTGTTACCATGCAAAAACTGTCTATTTCAACTAATTTCGTCCATCCGATACGAACTTTGTACTTTGCTATGTAGTTCTACCAGGAATGTGTTACCATGCAAAAACTGTCTATTTCAACTAATTTTGTCCATCCGATACGAACTTTGTACTTTACTATGCAGTTCTACCAGGAATGTGTTATCATGCAAAAACTGTCTATTTCAACTAATTTCGTCCATCCGATACGAACTTTGTACTTTACTATGCAGTTCTACCAGGAATGTGTTATCATGCAAAAACTGTCTATTTCAACTAATTTCGTCCATCCAATACGAACTTTGTACTTTGCTATGTAGTTCTACCAGGAATGTGTTACCATGCAAAAACTGTCTATTTCAACTAATTTCGTCCATCCGATACGAACTTTGTACTTTGCTATGTAGTTCTACCAGGAATGTGTTACCATGCAAAAAACTGTCTATTTCAAC